>NC_141597.1:11267932-11540420 GCF_047967505.1 Dipteris shenzhenensis
TCTACCAAAAGTTGGTTTTCTCACTAGAGGAGATCTTCACACAAGATTAAGGTTGCTATTGCCAGCTGGTGGCTCTGAGACTCCCTGTTGGTGCCTCTCTCCACTTCTACTCTAGTGTTTTAATGCATTCCTACTAGCTAGAGTAGATTCTAGATCAATGGCCATGCCTACTGCTACTTGTTCTGCCTCCTCTACTATCTACTATACACGTCTAAAGGGTTGGAACTCAGCTTATAGATGGCTCTCGTGGAAAAATGTGTGCCACAAAATAGTGCACTCAAAAGTCACACTATGTTAATCCACTGCTCTCTCATTCTATGATGCACCTCTATTGAGGACTTCAATGGCAATGGGGGAGCTCAAAGCTTTGTACCAACCATCACCCTTCTGCCAAGGATGGTTTGCTCACTAGATTATCTCTCCACACAAGCTCAAGGATGATGTTGCTACTATTGCCTCTAATACACCCTAGTGCTGCCTCTCTCTCCACCTTCCCTAGTGCTCTAAAGCACTCCTACTAGCTAGAAAAGATGCTAGATCAATTGCCCTATTGTTGCTACTTGTTCTATGTCCTCTCCGTTTGTTATTTACTTTTGAAGGCCTAGAACATAGCCTGTAGATGACTCTCATGGAGCGATTCAGATTGTGTGCCACAAAATAGTGCACTCACAAACCACACTATGTGGACAACAGGGTGATATTTGCTTGTCCTATGAAGGCTTGAGACTTCTTTAATAGGTGTATATCCACATCATTTGAATAAAGTCACCGAGAGAGAGAGAGAGAGAATTCTCATGATATTTCAAATAACTATAATTTTCATGGGTAAGAAGAGAAAGGAAGAGAGATAATGTTAATCATATGATACTGGAATAGGAACCATGGTGATTGAAAATGATAGATATCAAGGTAGTTTACAATCTATTATATTGAAAAACATCAAGGGCGAGCATGATGAATGGATTCCTCGGCTCTATAGGAAATATTATTGGATCACATTGCAACTCACTAATCGTGGGTGTTATAAAGTGGATCGGAAGGATGCAAAGGACATCTCCAAACATTGGAAAGGTAGAATCATGGATTTTGAGATGTCTCCCACCAACAAAACAGTCACTCATGTATATATTCAACATGTATTTACCCATTCGGACATATACGTGCATCCAAATGTAGGCCTTCCATATTGTAGGCCCAATCTTTAGTACTTCATAGTGTATTAGGGTCATGGTTTAAAGTATTTGCATTTAGCTAGGGACACTGACACAACTTTCTTATCCTTCCATTTGATCCAATTACAAGTAGTGGGAGCTTGCAACATGCACACCTAGGGTGTTGCATGTCCTCCATGCTGAGATCGGTAGTCTTCAGTATGAAGGTCACACACCATCAAAGTTGAAGAAGGATGGGACCTTCTTTTATCACTCAATATTCATTGTGCCAAATCCAGAAGGCCAGTATGGAAGATTAGAATCTCTCCCTTGCCTTCTTTTGACAATGCAAAGTGGCCGCTTCTAAGCACAGAGATCAACGAATCATATAGAAATAGAATGTTCAATGATGTGAGAAATGCTATGAAGCCAACTATTGGTGGAAGAAGTGCTAGGCTGAGTCGGTTTCTTCCATTCCCATGCTTTGTTGATTTCTGCCAATTGTACATAAGATAACATAAGCATAGTTCTAGTTAAGGGTTTGTTTGGATGGAAGGAAAACAAGGAGGCCTGACATGGTTAGGCGAGGCCTACAAAGATAATATTTTATTATGAAGCACCAATGATATTTTTGGGAAAAATGTGGAATTTCCCCTAGACTTGGGGAGCCTTTGTTACATACAAGTCCACATGGCATAATCTCCTTGATGGATTCCATATTCCCTTATCAAGGCCTTTATTGAATTGGTAAGACCTTTGCAACAACCATCGAATTTTAAAAGTATGATGATAGTTTAAAAATGAAATTCATCATTTGTGATGTGTTGAGTTGAGGGATTTTTTGCCATTACAGTGATCCCTCCTTTCCTGTCACAAGTATGTGATATGCTAGGGCCAACTACATGTGGATGGCCTCACTCTAAGTTTGGAGGTCTCAAAACGTTTCACCCATCCCTTACTTGCAAGTAGCACTCATTGAAAGTTTGGTGAACCCTTAAGTGAAGCCTCAACATATGCTACTTGTAAAGAATTGCAACCCACTGCTCATAAAAATTTACCTCCCAGCTAAACGTGCACTTGGAAGTGAGAAACCTTAGCATATGCTACACAAAGAATTATAACCGGTGGCTCACGCTATCTTCAATGCATTTTTTATGTCCTTTGGAAATGCCCATGGGTGAGGATGGCCCCAAAATTCCAATTTCACCACATCTAGATGCACACACCAATTTATGGCGTAAGGTTGGATTCACACCACCCGATGACCATCCTCCAAAAGGCGGTGTAGAGGGTTGCCATCCTAGTTGGCCCAATAGGAGGAACATTGCTACCCTTCGCTACATGATTGGCCCATTCCATCTCCTCCAACCGCTACACAAATCACACGTTGATGACATAAATTAGCAGCTTGATGACCGTCGGATGGTGTGAAATGCTCCGACACGCAAGGTGGGTTCAGACTAGTAGCCTACCCATGGATGAGGAAATAGAATTGGGGGATGGTGTGGGGTGAGAAAAAAGAATTGGAGTATGGCGGTCGGGTACGTTGGGTGTGGTGGAAATAGAATTGGAGGATGGCGGTTGGTTGCGATGAAGATGGCGGTTTGGTGCATCGGGTGTTGGTTCAACACACTCGACACATCTGACCGCCATCCTCCAATTCTATGTCCTCATCCATATTCACCACCATTGAACCACACCCGACCGTCGCCATCTTCACCACATCCGACGAACCGGACTGCCATCTTCCAATTCGATTTCCTAGGCGACCACGATCCTCCAATTCTATTTCCTCATCCATGGTCTGAACTGAACCAATGTAGGCCAAGTAATAGGAGACCCCTTACCGTAGTGAGGTTCATCTTCTCTCTAGCGGTGAGGCATATATCACGGCTCGGGATGATTGTGATGAGGACACTTGGGAGTGAAGCTCCTCTTGGAGCTTGGATTTGAGCTCTGGTTATGGTGATTTCGCTTCAATCTCCGGCTATGGCCATTTGGATTCTGCCCGCTTGCACACATGGAGGCTAGCCCCCTCGCCTCCTCTCATCTGAATTGCATCCCTTCTCGGATCTGCTAACTCTCAGACGCGTTCTTCCGCTCCACGAATGCTGCAGGTTCCTTCTCTCCACCATTTTCGATTCCCAGCTGCTTTCTTTCTAGAGATTTCTCTTGCTTTGCTCTATCAGTTGCCCCCTTGCGGCCTCCCGTTCTGCTCCGATTCTTGCCTCGCTCTTATTGTGCTTATTAGTGTTTCGGTTCTTTTTCAGAAGCTATTTTCTCACAGGTTTTTATTGTTTCCGTCAGACTAGAAGAGATGGAATGTAACAAGGATGAAGCTGTCCGTTCAAGGGATATTGCCGAACAGATGTTTTTGCAGCACGATTTAGCCGGCGCCAAAAAGTTTGCACTGAAAGCCCAGCACCTCTTTCCGGACCTCGAAGGCCTCCCTCAGCTCATAGCGGTTTTGGATGTATACACGGTAGCACAAGACAAGGTTAATGGAGTAGAACACAACTGGTATGCCATACTTCAGACAGACAGTACAGCTGACGATGCGACAATCAGAAAGCAGTACCGAAAGTTAGCTCTAATTCTCCATCCCGACAAGAACAAAGCAGTTGGTGCAGAAGGAGCGTTTAAGCTCCTTTCAGAGGCTTGGGGAGTGCTCTCTGACAAGATGAAGAAAGCAGCCCATGATGCGAGGAGGAGAACCGACATTCATCACAGCGGGTGGAAGTCACCTAAAAGTAGAGGAGCCCCGGGGAACTCAAATGGGTTCTATCACTTCACTCGTTCTAGGAACGCTAATTGGTCGCAACCAAAGCCTAAAAAATCATACACCTTTTGGACCGCATGTTCCTTTTGTAAAATACAGCTCGAGTATTTGAGGGTGTACGAGAATCAGAATCTGCCTTGCCCATCTTGCCATAAATCTTTTGTAGCGACTGAAGTTCCTGCAGTCGGTGGAGATGCTTCTTGGCATGCTCCAGAGCAACACAGTTTCAGGAGGAAAGCTGGGCCTTTGCATCATCAAGCAAATGGGGCAAGCTTAAACTCCTTTTGTAATCTCCAATTCTCGGGGGGAGCTTGCAGGACCACTGCATCAGACCATGCGGCTGCGGTAGCAGCAACTGCAGAAATGGTGCGCCAGACATTCGAGACAGTGAAGAGAGAGAGGATTAAAGCACAGAAAGAAGCTTGTGAAAAAGCAAGAAAGGAGCGAGTTGAATTACAAAAAGAGGCTATACACAGGGAGCGACACCGAAGAAGGAGAGAGAGAGGATTCGAAAGGAAATGCAAAGCTGCTGCGCAGGTTAGAGAAGCACGTGATGAATTGTTGGCCAGTGCATCCGAGCAACAGCCTTCCCCTGAACAATTGATAAAGGAATGTGAATCCACAAACAGTTTTCAGACAGACAGGAGATTGAATGCATCAAGTCACTCTTCATCAAGTAAGGTGCTGAAAAATGGTGGTGAAACCGTGAAGTTTGAAGAGGATCCACCGAGGTGTGAACATAGTAACGAGGAGGAAGTTCTGGTTTCTGAAACAAACCCGTTCCAGGTGCCAAATGCTTTCAATGCCTCCTCGGGGTGCAAGAGGAATATTTCTGTTGTATTTGCGAGTGGTCATGATAGTCAGGATCCAAAGAAGCCAAGGATAGATGTACAGGAGCCATCTTTTTTAAAAGGGAAAAATAAACCTTTTTTAAGCGGTGTGTCTTCGTCAAATTTCTTTGAATTCGACACCAGGAACAGTAAACTAAGGGTGTCTGAAGAATATAAGCCAAATGGTTTTTGTACTGTAGGAGATGTTGTAAAGGACAGGACTTGTAAAGAAACACTGGATCATCCGAGCATTGGTGATGCAGGTTATATTCCCAAATCTCATCCATGTGAAAAGAGTAAAGCTGGTTCGTCCAAACTGTCAACCGATGTTGATAATACATATGTGCCAGATTCAGACTTCAATGACTTTGACAAGGATCGTACCGAGCTTCATTTTTCAGTGGGCCAGGTTTGGGCGGTCTATGATGATGATGATGGAATGCCTCGTTATTACTCACAAATCAGTGAAATTGTTTCAGTAAAGCCTTTCAGGATACACATGTCTTGGCTTGAAACTTGCTCTCCTTCAAAGGAGATCTCTTCCTGGTTAAATTCTGGGTTTTCTTCTTCTTGTGGAGAATATAAACTAGGTGAATCAACAGTTACTGAACATGTTAACATATTTTCACACCAGGTAAGTTGTGAAAAGGGCCAAAGGAGCACTTTTATGATATATCCAAAACGGGGTGAGATTTGGGCTTTATTTAAGGACTGGCCGGTCAGATTGAAAGCAGCTAGTGCAAAGCATGAGTATGCATTGGTAGCAATTGTGTCGGATTTCATTGAAGAGAGGGGCATGAGTATTGTGCCTCTTGTCAAGGTTGAAGGCTTTAAGACAGTCTTTCAGCAGGCCAAAACTATTCAGCATTTTCTTACAAAAGATATGCCAAGGTTTTCACATCAAATTCCTGCCCGGACATTAATGGCAGGAGAAACTTTGGGGGTCTTGGAAGGATTCTGGGAACTTGATCCAGCTTCAGTTCCCATCGATTTGATCTAGACAGTAGAACATGATCGTCTTACCCCCAAATATGGGGAATACTGAGAGCTCTACATGGGGATAGCATATGAATTATTTGTAAAATGTACAGGAGGATGTATTTTTCAGCAGGCAGCTGCCCCAAGGGTTCGAGCTTCTGTATGATAATCATATTTAAAGTATCTGAAAAGTTTGTCATCTTTTTTGTTCTGTATGGCGCCTTGCCAAAGGTGAACTTACTGTTGCTGTAATGGCAAGGAATTCGGATTCCAGATGATATAACATTGCTCTTTCTTATCACTAGGTGAAAGCTATCATGCAAGGCCCTCCATTGGTGTTTTGCTTATTGATTGGATATTCAATTATTGTAGCTTCTGTAATACTTTGCCATATGGGTCTATCTACACGTCAGATTCGGGCAGATGTCTTATTTTTTTAGCTTGAAAAGTAAATAGTTAAAAAAAAAAAAGCCAGGTTCGGCACTTGCAATTTCTGGTTCAGTTCTTGAGTTGCATTTTCTGAGCAGAGTTTATTTAGTCATTTCTTTTGGACGCTTCTTGTGTTGTACCTTGAAAACTATATCATACAGTTATGTATGTATGTATGTTTGTTTGTTTGTTAGCACTGCCCCTCTAGGGGCAGGCTATAGCAATGAGAACAAGTTGCGTCTTAAGCAGAGGTTTCTTTTTTCGTTGAGCTTGCGAGATTGGTTGTTGGCGTCACATCCTGGTTTTGCTCTCAGCTCTTTCTAGCGCTCCCTCCCTCTCCATGTCGCTCCAATCTCCTCTCCCTTCTTCAAGCAATCTAGCCTCAATTAGTTTGTCTAATAGCTTTGTTGTGCGATTGTTCGTGCTTGGTTGACTGCTAGTTTACTATCATAAGCTGGTTCATCGCTTCAAGCCTGAGTGAACCTTCAATAGATCCGTCCGTGAGTTGTACATGAACTTTTCTAAGATCTTTGCCAATCTGACCTTCAACTTCTTCATAGCTCCTTTTAGAACTACTCAGCCATGGGTGGAACTTCTATTCACAGCTTTTGACATTTGTGTGCAGCTTGGCCTTGCCATTTCAGCTTACTTTGTTGCTGCTCACCTTTGTCTCTGGCTACTTTCATTTGCAGGTCGTCTGTAGCTCTCGTAACGAGCTATTCATCGTGGGTTGAAACCTCACGAATCTCACCTTTACCTAGAATCCAACTTATTTATAGGTTCCCTTCCCCTTGCTCCGATCCAGCTTAAAAATCTTGAGACGATGAACCTTACAGTGAGAAAGGGCAGTGCTCTAGGCACACCACCATGCCTCTTGTTTTTTTTTTGGGGGGGGGGGTTCAATTCCCCAAGAAATAACCTTCTATTTGTGGTCTTAAATTGCATTCAAGATCAGCTGTCCCCAAGAGCGTTGTCAAGCAAGAGAGATTGACTGTTTTGCTGGGGTTGCAGCTCACTGCCGAAGGAGGAGCTGCCAACAAATGGTGGACTAAGTAATCAATGGATTCCTTGATCCGTGTGATTGTAAAAAGTTCCTATATGCCAGGCTTTGCAGAAACGCTCATGACTCAATAATCTTCCTAGAGCCCTTGTCACCCTGTTCCCAAATTGAGCATAGGATAAAAATACTGACAAGGGTTGCTGCAGGTCGAGTCGATCTTCTGGCACACCATTGAATCTTCACTCACCAAATATGCTCACCTCAGCGAAAAGACTGCCGGCCCTCCATGAGCCAGGCTACCATTCACCAAGTAGACACTCAGCACGTGCATTGCACCAACACTAGTAGATATCCTGGGCTGCTGAAGCCCAGACAGTGCTAGGTCGACTTCTGGACCCTTGTTGTGCAACAATGATGTAGGCCATCTCGTCCTATCCGCTCGAGCTATGGGCCCATGGTGAAACCTCCATGGGCCCCAAACCACCATAAGTAGTAGATCTCTTGTGGGCTGTGGCTAGACTACAGCTGTCCCCCAACACTTGCGGCGGTGTTTCTACGAAGGGGTCCCTGAGAGGCTGCTAACTGATGAAAATGCTGCTCACTGAGAAGAGGGGCAGCAGGCTCCCACTTCTGCCCAATCAGAACCACTTTCGTAGGCTCCCGACTGAGTGACATGGACACAATAGATTGACCAATGGAGTAGGAAAGCTTGGCACACAACTAGCACATCACTCCAACAATGCTAAATGTGGCCCACTAAAACCTAGCCTAAATCTAGGGTGGAATGGAACCTTCAGGTTAGTGGAGTATTTTCCAATGGGACACTCCAATTGGTCGATTTGCAAAGGAAATTGTTCAAAGAAAGTAAGGTAAAGCCTAGGAGTCACACTTCGAGAGCTCCACTTCATGCCATCATTCAATAGTTTACTCAATAACTTGCATGTAAAAAGATGAAGCACGAGATTTCACAATCAAAATAGCTTATTGTGTTGCAACAACTTATTTCTTGTATTAACCTCTGTCATCTTAGCCATATTCTTGCATTCCCCACTTGCACACCTTAAGACCCTCTTCCAGCTTTATACAATGGCTTGTTTGATTCCCACCCTTGAGTCGTGCATCATGAAAAAGAGCATCACCAGGCTATGTTAGGAATCTTGCTCCCTGCCCCATTGACTAAACGCTAACTAGTGATGGCCTACAACATAGCAACGGCCTTGACCGGATAATGCAATTGCCATGGGATGCACATTTAACACCAAAGAAGTGATGCATAAATTGAGAAGCATTTGCCCTCCAAATGGGGTAGAAGGAGTGCCCACATGAGTCTATTTTTGCTATTGACAACTCTACAATGCTCATGCAATCCACAAACTACATATGAATGCATAATGCCTCATGCACACATTCCATGCATATGAGAGGTCACAACCTCTCACGCCTCTTGGGATTGACATTTTATGCCTACCATTAATTAATGCATACCCATGCATTCCTACCCAATCCTATCCTAGGACCTACATGTGTGAGTGCACCATTTATTCCATATCAATTAATATATACAATACAGTATCCATATGGCATTTAGCCATATAAAACTACCTAGCGTACCTTCTAGTTAATACATTTGATCATTCTAGCCTAATACATTCTAGGCTACAAAATCGTGTCGTGACATGCCCTCTTGCTTGGGACATAAATGTCCTCATCTACCAGGTATTCTTCTTTGTCTTCATGGTGTTTAGCACTCATTAGGTTCCTGCATAAACTTCCATACAACATCTTCAATGTTTCATCTTCATGTTTAGTACTCCTACCAAACAAGTCCAACAGTAGTATGTTCCTTTAAATCAAATTTCCAAATAAATCAATAAGAAAGACAGTACTTATCTTTGATGTTGTGTTGTCCATATACTCCTTTGCTTTGGACATTCCTACAAAGACTAATAACTTTATCCATTAGGGTTAGTAGAAATCTATTTCTGTTCTATTTTTCCTTTCCAATAAGATACCATTTCCTAATCCCTTTCTCTCATATGCACGCATTGGTCCAAGTTCCAAGTGACTAGTTTGGAACCATTAGTTTTAGGTTGATCAGACCCAAAAGTTACAAGATAGGCCTAACTTATTCTAGACCACCAGATCTAATTGTGGATCCACCCATAGTCATGCGTCCATGACTTACCAATTACTTGAGACCTCTTTAAGGTTGCCAAACCTTACTAAGCGCTTACATATCCACCACCTATGGCCATGTATAGCACCCTCTTGCTTGGGAAAAGCCCAAGTACTACCTTGGCTCATCAACCCAACCTAAGAGAATGACTTAACCATCTCTAGTACTCCAACTTCAAAACCCTTAGCACCATGGATGCCTTCCAAAGCCCAACTTGCCCAACGTCTTTGTACGATACCATGTTTTTTTATATTTAAATTTCTACTGTATGATCCTACATGCAAATGCATTTATTATCCTAAATGCTCATCTTAAGTTTAAGTAGATCAATCCTTTGACCCTTGTCATCACCATGCAATTGTGTATTCCATTCTTTTCTAGATGACAAGTCACTTTTGTAGCCTTCATTCGAGTTTCCTCCAACTACTCCAAATTTGTTCACCATGCAATTGGTTACTCGTCCAAGTTGATACATCACTTGTTATGTCTCCTTTGTCTAGGATTCATGATCTCTTTCCTTGTAGTGTTTTGTTTTTTTAATAGTAGTGTTTTGTAGCAATCCACTCCTTGCTAATGTGAAGCGACCACGCTTCATCTATGGTACTCCTTGATTTTATGTTCTCATAAGTTCTATATCGTACAAATTACTTCTTTGCCCTTCCTATAACGTCACCATTACCCAATGTTGCCTCCTCCTTTATCACCACTTCATTTCCCTTTTTAAATGGTCTTTCTCTTTCTATTTCTCTTACTATTATTATTTTTGAATCCCAATTCTTTTTATTTTCTTTGATATTTCCTCTAACCCCCCTTTTTTTAAAAATAACCTTTTCTTATTTTTGTTTCTCAATAATCTCCTTTTTTTTTTAAAATGATGTCTTCTATTTTGTTTTCTAACCTCGTTTTTATTTTAGCTCTAAAGGGTAGATAAGGAGAGGGAGGGGTGATTTTTTTTTTTGAAATACGAGGGGAGGAAGGGGGAGGGGTTTTTGAAATGGCAAAGTAAGGTACTTAGGGAAAGGGGAGGGGGGTTTTTGAAATGGGGGGGGGCGGGGGGGGGGGGAATGAGAGATGGCCCTTAAATGCCAGGGCGGCCGACAGACTACAGTCTGGCAGAGGCGGCGGTGGCAGAGGGGGCAGAGGCGACTGCACTCGTGGTGGCATCGACACATGGCAACCAGAGGCGATGGCGAGAGATAGGCTGGCGCCATCGACAGTGCCTTCATGATGGCGGCATGCAGGATTCGAGGGAGATTTGCGGGCGATTGGCAGCTACAGGAGGTGACAAAGGGCAAAGGTGACTGCTGCACGGCTGGCGGGTCTCTCGGTGCATTTTTTGATGCGGCTCGTGATGCACGACCCAGCGCAGAGGTAGCGGCTGCAAGTCTACGTAGCCTGCAGTATAAATTTTGGGATGGGGGGGCGGGGCAGATTTTGGGAGGCCACATTACAAGGTCCCCCCCTATTACACAAAAGTCCTTGCCCCCCCCCAATTAAAGAGCTGGGCGACTGGGACAAACTAGATGGCTGAATAGGGCAGAGAGCTAGAGGCAGCGAGCGATGTGGATCGCGACTGGCTGGTCGTGTGTTGGGCCCCTATTAATGAAAAACACAGTTCTTTTTTCAATGTAAAAATTTGACTTTCAGAGAGGAAAAAGGAAAGCCCCTTGGTGAATTTATGTGTTTCTCCTCGATTACTTCACGCCGATGTCAGGGACTGTGGCACTTCCACATGGCAGGCTCCCACAGTCAGAGGATCTTGGCTCTGATACCACTTGTCACGTACAGGTTAGAGGATGAACATGTGTGGAATAATGATGCATAAATTGAGAAGCATTGGCCCTCCAAATGGGGTGGAAGGAGTGCCCACGTGAGTGTATTTTTGCTATTGACAACTCTACGATGCTCATGCAATCCACAAACTACACATGAATGCATAATGCCTCATGCACACATTCCATGCATACGAGAGGTCACAACCTCTCATGCCTCTTGGGATCCATACCCCATTATTCTACCCTTAGCCTATGACACTTTATGCCTACCATTAATTAATTGCATACCCATGCATTCCTACCCAATCCTATCCTAGGACCTACATGTGTGAGTGCACCATTTATTCCATATCAATTAATATATACAATACATTATCCATATGGCATTTAGCCATATAAACATACCTAGCCTACCTTCTAATTAATACATTTGATCATTCTAGCCTAATACATTCTAGGCTACAAAATCGTGTCATGACAGCCTAATGGCAGCACTCAAGCCAACTACACAAATATTCCCAGACTACTTCACCAAACTACTTTGACAATTTGAGAAGCTCCTTGCCATCAACCTCATCGAGTCTCGCTTGATGTGGGTGCACCTTCGGCTTGTCCTACTCAAGAAATGGCTGAAGGGCCACACTAGGCATAAATGGGTGCAGCTCAAGTTCATTCATCTGGGCATCATCCATCCAGATGTCGATGTGATTGAACAATGGAAGGAGGAATGATAGTTGTACGCGAACGCACACATGCAGATCAAACCCTTGGCAGCCCAAGGTAACATCAGCAGAGCGTGACCCCATCTCCCCCTTACCACCAAGCCAAGCACCTCATTACCACCCCACTAGGGCCAACTCAACGCTTGCTGAGCAATAGAAATTGTTAGGGCAACAATGCCTAAATAGATTTACACCAATTATGATTTCAAGAGTTGCCTTCTCAACTGTGTTGAACTTATTTTTGCATGCATAAACATGTGATTGACATAGAATATTGAAAAATCCAATATCCTATTAGATTGTTCAAAGACACAACCAACAATCCTAATGCATCAGCATGCACATGGAATATTAGGCCCATCTTGGCTATCATAAAGCATCAACATGAACATGAAGGATCACATTCCAACGCACCTAACATAAGATACTAAGCTTCATGGAGATTTCCTTGAGCATAATGAGTGCTTATTGCCTTACAGTAGTCAACTGAATTATTATTCCTGCTTGGATAGTTGGTGTAGTGGTTTTGTTCGCTTGTCAACAAAAATTATCAACATATTGTGGAAGCTGAAGAACCCTAGAAACAATCGTACTTGTTTGAGGCTCTTAAGTTCCATGGTGCTCTTAACAACTATTATTTTGAATTCCCCATCATGATCTCATTTTTGAGATAGTGTGTCCCAATCAGACTCTTGAGAATGCACAAAATACATACTTAAAAAAATAAAATAAAGATTAAGCTGCTGATTATATTAATGGGGTGGTCAGCCGCAAGAAATACCTTGTACACAATGCATTGAGGGAGATTTTCAATTCTCTACATTTTTTGAACTTTTGTTTGAGATGATATGTAGGTTTGTGCTTCCAAATGCCAAGGAGTTATCAAGTAAGATAGTTAAGAAATCATCCAAGAACTCATAGAACGGCTTTGTCATCAACCTTTGAAATTTGAGCGGAGCATTTTTCAACCCAAATTGCATTAGCCATTTGAGCTCCATATTCAATGATTAATGTTGTCTTCTCTTTTCTTCTTTTATCTACATCTACCATAAATATTTGATTTTATCCTTTATACCAGTCCATGAGGTTGCAATAACATCTCCTGGCCTACTACCTTTGGATTGCCTCCACAAGTTTGACTTCTACAATGCATTTCTCCCACCTATTTAACCATATTGATTCTCTTAGGCATGCAAGCATTAACTTGGCATACCTTTAGACGACTTGATCTCGTAGCTCCTATCCAAAATATCTATGATAATCATGTGATAGCAAGAAAGTTCATTATAAGACTCGGGAAAAGTCATGCGACTTATCAATAGGCGTATATATATAAAGTACAAAAGGAAGGCCATTGACAAAAGTGAAAGTGAAAGAAACATATGCAAAATACTATCGAAGTGCAAAAGAGTGGGTACCATTCTTAACACATAAAGTGTAAAAAGTAGTGGCACGCAAGATGTCAAAAGCTAAAGCTTCAACAATGTGCAACTGCTTAACAATGACCTTATGGAAACCTCAAAGCCTTGAAGAAGTATTGATTCCTTAAGTGCAACATCACACCTCGAAACTAAACATGCACAACCTTAAAAAGAAACATGCACACCGTTGATGCATGTCATGGGTTCAAATCTTAAAGGCACCAAACTTCATACTACGTTTAGCATGAGCCTATGGTAGGTTTCACAAGCGTCCGTGGATATCCTGTTGGACGCATTATCAACCAATCAAAGAAGCTCCTACTCAATGCCTTTCACAAGCGAGTGGATGCGAAATCAAACATTTCTAACGTGGTAGTTGATTGGCAAAAGAATGAAGTTAGATTTTCATTCGGCATTGAAACCGTGCCCAACTGCACGTCTAGAGACACCGAGGTATCCCAAGGAATCGAAGATTGAACTTTCTTGGAAGCCCACCCATTGGAAAAGATGAGCCACTCCAGGGGGTGGTTAGGGGCACCCCTTGGCAAGCAGAAATGCTCACTCTGCATTGTGTGTGCCAAATTTGGCTTGCATCTGTGTCTGAGTTCTAGAATTGGCTTGTCGCTTAGAAATTTTGACCTGCCATGGGGCTTGGAGCGGGACGGAGGAACGATGCTGTAAAACATGGTCCAAGGGGACTTGCTCTAAGCGCCTAGGCATTAGCTTTTCCAGATTGGTGATTGCTGACCTTCATGTCTCCTTCGGTTGTGCGGAAATCAAGGCTTTGGCTTGGCAAACCAGCCTATCGTTGTCTTCAAGCAAGCCGTGAAGTTGGGAGATGTTTTCCCACCTTGCTTTCTCTTGTAATTTGACTGGGGAGGAGTTCAAAGTTCAAACTTGATAGAATTGACTGGCTGACAAGCCCAATATGTTGAAACGTCCAAAAGACAAAACGGTGACGTTCACAAGACAAAAACGGGAACCTCGAAAGCATCAATCGCTGCCTGTGCCGCCCATCATTCCCTCCATGGAGAATTTCCCCCTCCTTCCTACAGTTGTTTCCATCCCTTGGATGTTGGCCCTGTTGCAGCTTGCTGGTGCCCACTGCAGTTCTGCTTTGTTCCTCTTGGGCTACCCAGCTCATTGGCCTTCATCGTATCGAAGCCTCCTTCTGCATGTGTGAGAGATTTGGAAAGACGGAGGCTTGTGGGCACTTTGAATCTTACTAAATTTATGCGGGAGAGAGAGAGAGAGAGAGAGAGAGAGAGAGCGCTCTGGATGAACCTTGATTGAGACAAAATGCTGTCTGAGGGACCTGACCGTATGGAGTCCGCGAGACCGTCCGTCCGATTCAGAGCCACCATTTTGGCAGAGTCGCCCCGTTCCAATGCGTCTGGTGGGAACCTGGCATCGCCAGAAAGTTTAAGAGCTGTAGATAGCGAGTGGTTTACCACAGATGGTTATGTCGAGCCCAAGTATCAATCACTGACTGAAAAGGTATAGTAGAGTTCATCTCAATGGCTCCACGCTGAAATTTTCGCGCTTAGCATGCAAATGTAGCCGACAATCCTGGGAACTTCCTCCGTTGGGGTGTACTTATGGATTGGGGCTGCACCCTTGGGCGAAAAACTTAGGCCTCACAAGTTTAAGCAAGAATTTCGGGGTCAGCTATGTCTGCTGACTAATAAAATTTCCGAGGTCATAACCAAAAGCAGATTTGGAGGTGTTATGCTGCCAACGTTACCGATGCCTTCCATGAGCTTCAACGCCCTTGTTTCATGGTCTCCGTTTCAACTGTTGACTCATAACATCTGACAGCAAATAATCAACACTGGCAATGTGGAAAACTCATAACTAGTCTATATTGGCTGACCAACAAGGAAGGAACGCACATGTGTAGTACATTTCTTGCTAATCAACTCAAGAGAACATGGTGACTTGAGTCCAGACACTTAGATAGATCTTTTCGTCACTTTTAACTGCTGTTCTCAAATGATATTCAATCACAAGCATCTAAAAAGACACGGACTGTCCTTGAAGCCTTCTTAGTATGTTCTTCACATACTAAAGTAGTTACCACATGGCAGCACAAGTATAAAGAAGTATATAGGAAACCTTGTTAATGCATACTAATAAATGTTCAGCCGATTTATTGTTTCATGATCATGTATTCACAGACACGCGCATGCAGGCACATTCATGCATGCACTCTATTATGGATGACGTGATCTAGCTCTACTCTAGGGCTGCCAAGGCCAGGGAGGGCAGTAAGAGCATGAAGCAGAAACCAAGGGCTGGACTGCCATGCATAAGTAGCAGCAGTCCGTGCGGCAGGAGTAGGCCTACAGGCCTAGTGGTAGACCTAGAAAGAAGAGGGGTCGGGTGGGGAAGGGGGAAGCGGTCAGCCTCTTCATTGAGCAGCAAGTTCACTCTGAGGAGGACCTTCAGTTACATTCATTTACCTCCATCCCTAGTGGCTCAGGTGTATTCTTTGTGCACTTGGTGATTACAAAGCCAGAAGCAATAGTTTAGTATACCACAAGTCTTCTGCTGTGAGCATTAGTCCACTTGCATGTTTTGGGCGCTATAAGAACAGGTTCAGTTCTGGGGCATAGAAGAGGTAAGCTCTAGAAATATTTTTGTAGCTGTCAAACTGACTAACCCATGAAAGCAAGAGTAAGGGGTCAGTCTTGCCTTTCTATACCTTTGGGAAGTTATTTTCTTTGAAATCCAAGTAGTGGGATGGACTAGTGGGGCCTTAACATCTGCCTGTTGTTGGAGACCCAACCAAAGTCCCATATTGGGGCCTCCTCTTCCCTCTCCTTGAGCTCTGTATCCTCATTCTCAAACTGTCTCTGTGTGTGTGTGTCTCCCAGCCTTTTCGAATTTGTCTGCAATTTTCTTCTTTTCCAAATGCTTGCTATAAATGCAGACAACTGGGTCATTTTGCACGGGACTGCACTTCTACTCCAGATCTAGGTACCTCAGTTCCTTCTCCAGCAGTTCCGGCAACCGGTTTTTCTTCTTCTGGGATAGAGGTAGTCAAGCAATTTTCCAAACCAGTTAAGGTATGGAAGCGGGTTAAAGATGTTTCAGCGCCAGATTGTTCTCAGGTTAATCCCTTTGTTGTTAAAGAAGCTCGGGATCAGTCTATTATTGAGCATACTCAGCATACTTCTTTTCAGGATATGGAGTTACATGTTGAAGAGGGGCTTAAACAGGATGATGCACATGGTACATCTCAGGCTGATGCACAGGGTGAAGCTGTAATGATGTGTCATGATTTATCAGCTGCAGCTCCTATGTCAGAGTGTGTAGATGTTACTCAAGTCCTTATGCCTGTGAAGACGGTGCCAGAGTCTCTTTCTGTTCAGGATGCAGATGTTCCTTTTTCATTGGATTCTTTTCATCCTTGGTTGAGACAGGTTTTTGACCTTGTGGTTCAAAAATTCAGGTTGCGGTGAGCTGATGCTGCTCCCCGACTCCCTTGCTGCCCCCTCTCAGCCTCCTCCTGCCTCCATCCCCGCCCCTCTCTCCTCCCTCCTCTCAGCCCCCTCCCTGCCTTACCTCTCCCTCCTTCCTCAGCCCCTCCTTGCCTTCCTACCCCCGCCTTCTCAGACCCCTTCCCTCGCCCTCTACCCCTGCCCCCTACCTCGCTGCTCAGCCCCCTCTCCCTCTCCCCCGCCCCCTACCTCCGCCTCTCAGCCCCTCTCCCCTGCCCTCTACCCTGCCCTCTACCCCCGCCCCCTAACCCCACTTCTCAGCCCCTCTCCCCCGCCCTCTATCCCCTCTACCCCCGCCCTCTACCCTCGTCCTCTACCCCTGCTCCTCAGCCCCCCTTCCCCCACTCTCTACCCCTGCCCCCCTCCCTCGCCCCCTCAGCCCCTACCCTTGCCTCCTCCCCTCGCCCCCGCAGCCCCTTTCCCCCGCCTGCCTCCCTGCCCCCTCCCCCCGTCTCCCTCACTTCCTCTCCCTCCCTTTCAGCCTACCTCTCCCCTCCCCTCCTCCTTCATCCCCTCTCCCTTCATCCTCATCCTTATCCTTCTTCCTCCCTTCATCCTCACCCTCACCCTCCTTCACCCTTCATCCCCTCCTTCTGCCTTCACCCTCATCTCGGACTCTCCTCTGCCTTCATCCTCTTCCTAAGCAGCTTTTTAGTAGGACGGTGCTCAACAGTGTTCGAGTCTTCCTTTCCACCCTGATTGACGATGGCTCTGCCTTCAGCCAATCCTCGCCCGCTTCCACCGGCCGCGAAAACCATCACATTCTCAAAAGACGAGGTGCAGCAGCTCAAAAAAGATATTGAGTAGGAGAGCTTGACATCGCTCTTTGCTCGCATCCATGCGTCCCACCCTTCCAAGTTACTGGCCAGGGATTGGATGCTCGCCACTCTACATGGAGACCTCGCAAGGCACTTCACAGATGTTCCTCTGCTTGGGCGAGGTTTCTTCCAGATTGTTTTTGACTCCTCGAAGGTAGCACGTACAATGCTTCAAGCTAGTCCGCTAGCACTCGGCTCCCAGAGGATTTGTCAGATCCCCTTTTCACTGGGTTTTGATCCTGTCGAGGAAGACAGTGGGACGACGTTACTCTTCATCAGATTTCTAGGCTTTCCTCAGATATACCATTGACTGCTACATTCCATTGAAGCCGCCTTTGGAGTGTTTTTTGAGATCCCGCATGTTAGGGTCATTGTCTCTGACCCTAACATCTCGGATGACCACATTATGCTTCAGTGTCCAGATGGCTCCTTCTTCAGGCAAAGAGTCGAGATTGCAGGGAGATAGGATCAGTGTAGGATTTGCAGGACCCTTGGACACTTTGCTAGAGATTGTCCAAGGAAAAAGAAAAGACAAAAAAGATGCACGGATGCGTCTCATAGCTTCATTCGACCTGGACCTTCTTCACGACCAGTTCTTACCGCCTCACGCTGCTAGACCTTCGACTTCATAGTCAGGACCATCAGCCTCTCGTCCTAGTATTTCTACAGCGCGGATAGAACAGTCAGCACGTCCTGCTTTGGTCGTTCCCCATTGGGTGCTTGTCAAAGTTGGTGAGCTAGTACCTCAAGCTACCACTGACAGGGCTGCTGCGGACCCGTCAGTACCTCAGTCTACCACTGATGGGGCTGCGGATCCGTCTCTTCAGGCAAGAGACAGTTCTTTCCTGGTTCCATCTGCAAGTGAGACTGCTCTTGACCCTGTTCAGATGCAGGAGCGCTCATCTAGGGAGAACCTTTCTGTAGAGACCTTTGCTTTACTTGAAAGCAATGACAAAATTGTGGACGAGGTCATGCAGTTGTGGTCACGTGTGTCTACACCTGACAGAGGTAAGGGGGTTATTGGTTCCACCCCTTCTTTTGCAGGGCTCCTTCGCACTCCTACGCCAGAGGTACTCCTTCGCACTCTTGCACCAGAGGGACTTCGTAGGAATTTATTTTCAGTTTTGGCAAACTTGGCTGAGTTTGAGGTAGAGGAGTTTGTATCCTCCACGCCTGGGGAGCATATCTTCCAGGACAGTTTCCCCCTCAGCAGGGGGTGTGCTTTCCCCAGTTGACTTCCCTCCTCTTGATAGGAGGAATTTTTCGCAAGAGAGGGTTTTCTCTGCTACTAGGTCGGGTAGGATCTTCCATCCGGCCTTCTCCTCTCGTAGATGAGGATTGTCAGTTAGAACGTTTAGGGATTCGGGGGTGTACCTCACTGCCGCCGCAGAAAGTTGATTCGTAATCAACTTCATCCAGGTGTTACTGGGGGTCCCATAAACATTCTGATGATTCAGAAACACAAATTGGATGCCAGGGATTGTTCTAAGTCGGGTAAACTTCTTTCAGGCCACACTTTTTGGTCACCCGCCATAAGCACCAAGGGAGGTACTTGCATTTCTGTTTCTTCTTCTATACTCCCCTTGGTGATTGGACACGGGCTCATAGTCCCTTCTAGAGCTGAGTGGATTATACTTTTGATTGATGGGCATAAGGTTGGTCTCTTAAACCTTTATGCACCCAATTCTAGAGGGGATCTTGTTCTTTTTTGGAAGGAACTGCTCTCTTGGTCACTTATTGCAAATGCTTGGATTATAGGGGGCCATTTCAACATGGTTGAAATGCCCTCAGACAAAAGGGGTGGTAGGGAAGGTGGCCTTCACTCCCTAGAGAGAGCAGCGTGAGATGCCTTGCTTTTTCAGTACAGTGGCAGGGATGCTTGGCATGATGATGCTTTTCACACTTAGCCACATTCTCTCCGGTTTTCTTGGTCGAACAGGAGATTGCAGATGCCTATACATCCATGGATTGACAGATTTTATGTGGATGATTTTGTCCACTTCGGATCATTTCCAGTGGTTTTGATGGTTTTAGATCCCCATGTGAGGCACCGCTCCGCCAGTGTCAGGATTCCAGATTCTTTCTATGCACAGGAGGGCCTTATAGAGACAATTTTGAGGACCTGGGTATCTCATTTGCAGGATGGGTAGGTTTCTCCTTCAGACTTAGCCGCAGCCCTCTCTGATATCAGTGACTTTTATCTTTCAGTTGCTCGTATCAAAAGGGGTGAGATTCTCAGGCGTGAGATAGGTATCTGCCAGCAATTGGCTGCTCTCTAGAGGGAGGAGTAGAAGAGCCTTACAGATGCTTGGATTCAAGAGCGCTTTGCTGCAGCAAGGGCTCAGCAGCAGTCACTTTTAGATTAGAGAGCAGAGTATGCCTTTTATGCCAGAGAGTCTTTTTTGACACAGAAGGGAGGTAGGGTCAACAAGCAGTTCTTCTCTACTCTTGGCCCCGGACATAGTAGGGAGAGTGTCTCACAGCTTGTTGACTCAGGCAGAGTTCTTCAGACACATCCAGATGCCATCTTGCATGTTGCCACCGATTTCTATGCCTCCCTTCTTACAATAGAGCGAGACACTTAGGCCATAGATGATGCTAGAGTGGTTATTTGGCGACACCTACCTGGGTTGGTGACAGGGGATATAACCGTTTCACTTGATGCACCCTTCACCAATGTAGAGCTCAAGACTGCTCTCTCTGCCCTTCACAAGGGCAAGTGTCCTGGTTCAGATGGACTTATCCCCTTATTTTTTATTACTTTTTGGGATCAGATTGGGGATCATATTACCTTGGGACTCGGACACTCAGGCCACAGATTATGCTAGAGTGGTTATTTGGCGACACTTACCTGGGTTGGTGATAGGGGATATGACCGTTTCACTTGATGCACCCTTCACCAATGTAGAGTTCAGGACTGCTCTCTCTGCCTTTCACAAGGACAAGTGTCTTGGTTTAGATGGACTTATCCCCTTATTTTTTATTACTTTTTGGAATCAGATTGGGGATCATATTATCTCAGTGCTGTAGGGTGTATGGGACTCGGGTGAGATGCTAGACTCACTTGCGGAGGGCCTCATTCATTTGATTCCAAAAGGGGGTTGCAGGAATTTAGTGTCTCAGTGGAGACCGATTACCTTGCTGGGTACCTTGTACAAAATCCTAGCTAAAGCTAACAGCCTTCGTCTGTAGCCCTTTCTACCAGATCTTATCCATGATATGCAGACGGGTTTTGTGCATGGCAAGAGCATCTTTGATAACATCTTCTCATTTCGGGAGGCTTCGGAGTGGGCCATGCATAATGGCCACATGCTGGCCTTTCTACTCTTGGATTTTGAGAAAGCTTATGACAGGGTAGATTGGGGCTTTCTAGAGGGCACACTTACTCGCTTTGGCTTCTCAGATGCGTGGATCAGAGGGGTATCAGCCCTCTATAGATCAGCCCACAGCTAGGTTCTTATTGGTGCAGTCAGGGGAGATAGATTTGAGATTACTAGATCAGTCCATCAGGGTTGCCCCCTAGCTCCCTTTTTATTCCTTTTTGTGGCGAGGCTATGAGCTATTACATTAGAGCTCAAGCTGGAATCGTAGGGCTCAGGCTTCCTTTGAGGGAGGAGGATGAGCTCTTAGACAGTGAGTTGGCAGATGACACGGCTGCATTTTTGGATGCCACTCCACAGACACTGAATTCATTCAGGACAGCATTGGATTTGTTTTGCATTGCGGCAGGTGCACACATTAATTGGAACAAATCCAATGAATTTTGGATCAGTGATGATGACACTCCAGTATGGGGGATTGACATCGGGTTTACTTGGATTCAGAGGAGAGTCTCTGTCAGATCTCTGGGATGCTAGGTTGGGTTGGGCATCTCTCCGGCACAGTAGTTCGCTTCCGTGTTGGAGAGTATCAGGAGGAAACTCATCTTTTGGAGTTCAGCTAGACTTGACCTTGCATCCAGAGTTGTGGTTGTGAACCAGGTATTATTGGCCATTGCTTGGTTTGTTTGCTCATGTTGGTGCAGATCTAGAGGCTGTATCACTCAGCTCATGAGACCTATCAGGAACTTCCTATGGAGCGGTTTAGATGGCACCTCAGATGTTGTAGACAGGGTGGCTTGGGAGACCCTCATTCTTCCCACAGGAGAAGGGGGTCTTAATATTATTGACCCGAACTTGCAGTGTATGGCCTTGCTCTGCAAGTTTGTAATACGTGGTTTCACGTAGCATTCAGTCTTGCACCCCTTCTCATGGGGGAGATTGGTTGGACAACAGTAGATGGATCTTTCGGCCCATCTCAAATCCTCCCCTTTTCCTCTCATGGCTGCTATTCTAAAAGCTTGGGGTTGCTTCAGAAACACACTTCGCAGAGTTACACCCACTTCTTGTGAAGAGATTCAAAGGCAGTCAGTCATGTGGAATGACTCGATTTCGGATCATCATTGCAGGCCACTCGAAGTGTCACATTATATGCAGTGGTCTAGATGGGAGTTGGCAGGCCTGTATGAGACTTCCAGAGGATCAAAGACTTTTAGCAGTTGGCCACCTCAGAGGGAGTGCACTTAGGATACAGCAGATACATGCAGTTATCTGCCAGAGTGGATTGACACAGATGACATGCTGCTTACAGAGTCCACTTGGTGGGGAGTGTTCTCAAGGACGGATATTCCGTTATAGGTCATTGCATTGCAGGATGCACATGAAAATACCCTTGTCTTTGATGTTCAGTCAAGAGGCAGACTTATCAGATCTTCTGATGATATTCTTTTGGAGGTTGCATTTCAGCCTATCAGGATTGCAGGATTCATGGAGTGGGGCAGGGATTCACAGTGGTATCTTGACCTTGATCCTATTCTCCTTGCGCTGGGGTCTTGGATTTCAGCCTGTCAGGATTGCAAGATTCATGGAGTGGGGCAGGGATTCACAGTGGTATCTTGACCCTGATCCTATTCTCCTTGCGTTGGGGTCTTGGAGACTCTGGTTGTATGGTGGTTCCCCTATTAAGTTCTTGTAGTCGGACCCAGGGGAGTGGGAATGGATTGATGAGGGGCACCGAGATAAGAGCTTTCCCTTCTTTCGCTATAGAGTTAGAAATGCCCGAAGGTTTCAGCTCAGCACTAGAGGTTGGAGGCCCTCCAGAGCGCCACATTGGGATAGTTTTCAGATTTTCGCAGTTGTGCGGAAGAACTTTTGGTGCAGGCTCTGGAAATCCCTCAGGAATAGAAAGATGAGTCCTGTCTTTTGGCTTTCTATTGATGGAGGGATTGCAGTGAACCTGTGGAGATCTAGGTTTGGGGCTGACCCTACTTGTCCTCGTCGTCACATGGCAGTTGAGTCAGCACAACATTGCCTTTGGGAGTGCAGACAGGCGAGGACGATCTGAAAAGGTGTTGCTTGGATTTTCAGCATCTTTCATACAACATCTTTCTATATGACCTAGGGTTCAGTGGCTTGGTTATCTCTTACTGACCGACAGGTGTTGTTCGAGGGACATGATCCAGATCCAGCTTTCATTGTACGTCGACATTCAGTGGAGTCTTGTTTCCTCTAGGATGTTCCCCTCACTCCTTTCAAAGCTGCTCATGCCTTAGTAGACACGTCTTGGGAGATTTTGGCTAGCATTGTAGCTTGGCATATTTGGAGAGCCAGGTGTTCAGAGGCAATGGAGGGTATCCTGGTTCCCCTTCCCAGACTATAGCCAGTATTTGGACTGACACAGTATACACTCTGAAGGCCATTTGGGCGAGCATGCAGGGATCCTCTAGAGCAACCGCTGCTAGGAGAGTTACTTTTTTCAGAGTTTGGAGGGGATCTCCTTTCTTCTCTGAGTTTCCTTCAGGGTTGAGATGGCATTTTCAGCCTCTGCCGTGGTTCTTTATTAGCTCACTTTGGGCTTTTTTTTCTTCATGCATTGCATGATGTACTCCCTTATTTGAGCTTGCTCTTGTGGTTTCATTCATACTTAATGAAGTAATTTTCTTGAAAAAAAAATTAAAAAAAATAAAAAATAAAAAAGTTTAGGTTGCCAGCTTATATAAGAAGAATCACAAGGGGAAAAAACAGCTTTGTTTTATTGACGGTGATGTCACTCCGTTGCATCACTTTTTGCAAGTGAATAGTCTTGGAGAAGTGTTTTTAGATCCTCCTCCAAATGATATGTAAATTTTATCTTGGTAGCCTCATGATTTTTTCTCTCTGAGGCTTGCTTGTAAATTTGATCTTTGTACTCAATGGTGGGTTTTCACTTCGT
Organism: Dipteris shenzhenensis; assembly: GCF_047967505.1. Lineage (NCBI taxonomy): Eukaryota > Viridiplantae > Streptophyta > Polypodiopsida > Gleicheniales > Dipteridaceae > Dipteris > Dipteris shenzhenensis. The sequence continues at coordinate 11,291,764 of NC_141597.1, forward strand.
TTGAGGTTTCCCACAAAGAAATATAAGATTTCACTAAAAAAAAAGTGTGTGTGTCTCCCTGTCTCCCTCTTTTCCTCTCTCTCTCGAATCCTTTTGTTCTCGCTCTAGACTCTACAACATCATTTTGTGCATGGCTTGTTGTAGTATTTTGATTTTGTTGGGGCATAGGATATATATCGTTCTGCTGGTTGGTAAATTTACTTGTGGCTCAATCAAGGGTATGCCATCCATCTAAGTTCTCAGTTGACGTATGACAGGCTCCTGCTCTCCAGTCAAAGCTTTTTCTGCATGTACCCATTGATTGCATGTAACCATTCGATTGTGTGATGTGGATGTCCAAAGCATAGTACTACCATGCACTGCCATATCCGATCATCGGAGACCATGGGGCTTACTGATGCCTGATCTCTTGGTGTATGTTGGCTGCTAACCCCCGCTAAACTCCTACCAAAACACTTACCTTGGACTTGGGGTCATGCAGCATTATCATACACATATAGGCTTAAAGAAGCTGAAGCTTAATGATGAGGCAAAACCATGCTTTAGGTGCCCCTTTTGTCCACCTTGAGGAGTTACAGAAGGTCCTTGCCTGTCCAAGCATGCACAGGACAACAGCAGCCAGCCTGGCTACTTACGGGGCACTGAACAGGTAGGTTCAGCACAGCAGCCAGTTGGCGGTTGCCATGTGGCAGTCGGCAGAGTTACAGACCCAGTCGGGTTCCCACAGATTGCTCGGCCAGTCTGCCCTGTCATGACAAGAGAAATGATTATTTAGTTAATTAATAGTCATTAGAACTTTATTATTGTTAGGCGCCAATTTGATGGTGCGGTTATATGTTTGTATTTATGATCGATCAAGCGGTGTAAATAGTACCGCCAAAACTATGTAACATTGGCCAATGATTAGTAATAAAGATGTGCACACACGTGTCTAGGTCCTAGGGGCAATAGGAAAGGGAAAGGGTGCATTAGAGTGCATTGAATGGTAGGTGCATGGGTCATAGGCTAAGGGTAGGTGTAAATGGGAAGATGGAACTTGAGTGATCTCAAGGGACATTAATGAAAGGGTATCACCCTTTCATTGTGAATCTCACGTAGCATTCTTTCTACCACATTGCATTCATCCGTCATCTCTCTCCCACCTTGCATGTAGGTCGAAAAAGAAACAAGTACTCTCACGAGGGCGCTCTTCCCCATTGGAGGGCCAATCGGTATTCAAATTCTGCATGCATTGCACACATTTGCATTTTCGAAAAGTGTGGATTTTCACATGCCCCCTTCCCGGTCGGGTAGCATTCAGGTCAGTGGCCTTTCTCCTCCCCCATTAGTGAGTACTGATATGGTAATAAATGATTGATAGCCATGCCCTACGATTGGAACCATCTAGAGACTGATGCATACCAGCACTGCTCATCTCCCTCAGCTGCAAGCTGCATAAATGATGAGAGGACCCTCAGACCAAAGAAGGTCGTCAAATGACCAATCAAAATAGCGCGATAGTAACTTGCATCCATGGGATCACCTGTCCTATGAATGGGTATGATGGCGTTTGTGTCTGGGAGGTTGGAAACGCTTTGCAGGAGGCTTCATTAAACAGCTTCGTTAGGATTGGAGCAAGTACTTTCCACCTGCCGGTTAGTAAGTCTGCGTGGGGCTCCCCTGAGCCATTGTGTAACTTCGTGATGGCCTCTTTTAGGCGTGCTATGGTGAAGAGCATGGAGGTGGTGCGGTGAAGGATGTCTTCTAAGATGGGCATGGGCTGGTCATGAATGTCATAAAGCCTGTCCGCGTAAGCTTTCCAAAGACTAGGGTCCTTGATACGACATGGTGATCTGCTTTCCAGAAGTTGCTATACAGGACACCTTAAGAGCGGGCGAGAAACTTGTCTCTTTTGTCGCATTAAACATCGATACTTTTTCCCAGTTTGTTCTTGGTCAGGGTGCCCTTGTTTGGTCTTGGATTGCGAACATTGGTCAAATGTGTTGCACTTGACATCATATGAACTATTTTGAGTTACAAGCTCTTTTGGGTGGCTTTCCAGTGTTTTTGATTGTGTAAGGGAAGGAGTGTTGTGCTGTAGTGTGGATGAGGCTCTGTGCAACCACACACCTTTAGGACCTGGTTGGAGCCGAGGGAGCTTCCAGTGAAGCTGAGTTTCTAGTATCTACAGAGATTACTGTCTTCATATTTTGGAGGAGGGATTTATCACACCACCGGGGTACAGTGAGCTTCATATGCCTCACTCACTACGGATCTCCATCAGACAGTTTTGGGTTTCATCACACCGCCTCCGCATAGAGAGCGGCAGAGCAGAGGGGATTCCTAGGGAGCATCGCTTATGCATATTGTGTGACTGTCAGGAGGTTGAGTTGGAGGAGCATTTTATTTTCAGGTGCCCAGTGTACTACGAGATCCGAGGTCGCTACCACTGCCTCTTCAGAGACGGCTCCGGGCTCCTTTCCAGATTCCTCGCCTACCCAGATTAGAGATGCCTCGCGGCCTTCATTCACGAGGGGGTCCGACAAAGAGAGTACTTACTCAGGCGACGGGGCTTGGCCACATCATCAGACACCTCTCAGAGTAGGATCACAGAGTTCTTCCCATCGAGTGACATTGATCGTCCAGTCTTTAGCCGCAGACGTGACAGAGACCCTGACCCGACGATCGTAGCACGACACACGAGACATCGAGGGGATACACAGATCACTGTGGGGGACCTCCCGTCATTGTTTAGACCCGAGATACGTCCCACGGGAGTCACGGTGGCTTTGGTCTTGTGTCGACGAGCCTCGTCTCGGAGACCGAGACGCACGGCACCCCTTGACGGGCACCAGCGTCCCATCACCGGCTATGCACCAGCTAGGGTGACATGACATACGGAGGATTCCGCTCTGCTCCAGTCTTTTTCTTTTCATTGTTACACTCAGATGTATTTGATTATGTATGATCAGACTTAGGATTCAGCACGGGTGATGATGCTCGTTTTAGTAGCTCCACCCTTAGTGTGATTTGTATCAGGTTTTCTTTCAGTCTCATAGACCCATAGGTCTTCCGAAGACTCTAATAAAATTTCTTTCTTTGGCAAGGTCCACAACAAATGAATATCTCCAGATAACCTAGACCACGAACTCTCACTGAGCTTTTGAGCAAGTACTCTTTTGGCTTCAGTACACCTTGTCCATCTGTGTCCGAGATTTGAAGCACCCACACTTCCCCTTTTGCCTTAGAAGAAGGCCAATTCCTTCCAATCTCGCATTACCTGAGACACATGAAGAGCAGAGTCTCTCCACAGCATGCTATAAAGGCTCATATTTAGAACATCAAGTACACATCAGATCGCCGTACTGCTTGTGTGCTTGCTCTGAAAGCAAACCATGCACCTCATTGAGGCACATACCAATAGCCTATGTAATCCTGTACTGTTCCCTATTAAAGTACATCAACCATCTGACCTCGAAACCCTAGGGCACACATGAAATCCACCCTCGTGTCAGTATCAACACAGCCACACACTCCATGCTGTCCTTCACCTTCACAAAGGCATCTGACTCCTCGTCGACCCACATCTCAATGTTAGACATCATCACTGTGGTTTCTAGGTCAACATATCTGACCTCAATAACACACGGAGATGTCACCAAGAACGACTCTTCGATTACCACATTAGCTTTGGCTTTTGTGTCACCCTCGGACTCCTTCCTCTTGTTTTTTTGATCCGCCTTCTTCTTTCTACAATCCTTTGCAAAATGACCTGGCGTGTCGCAATAGAAGCACTTCTTCTTCTACTTCCTCTTGGAAGGCTCCTCACCTTCAGAGTCATCCTTCTTGGACTTGCCAGCGTTAGGCTTGCCCTTTCCTTTGCTAGGGTAATCCTTCGCTAGCAACGCCTTGTCATCTTTGTCGTTGTTGTAGAGCTTCTTCCTAGCTTCTTCTTGTAGCAGTTTTGGACCCAACTCCTCAAAAGTCAGAGGTTTGGTCCTCTGTCCCGCTGTCACAATCGTAACAAAGCTTTTGAAACTCTGAGGTAGCCTCCTTAGTACCATCAAGGCCAAATGGCATGAGTGCATCTTCTGACCAACTGATTCCAGTCGATCCCTCACCACCTTGACCTTTGTCAAGTGGTCATGTATCGAATCTCCCTCATCCATATCAAGGTTGTAGAGCTGATGTTGAGGAAGCAAGATCTGGGATGTGTTGTCTGTCTCGTACAAATCCCATAGAATGGTCCATGCCTCTCTTGATGTGTCGACCATCTGGATGTGAGGAAGCACAGAGTCCGTTGTAGTCCCTATGATCAATGCCAGGGCATGGGCATCTCTGTCTTCCCAAGCTTCGAGCTCCTCTCCATCTTTTGGCATGAGTATCTTCCCCTGTTTGTCCACCGTATCGTCCGGCTTCGGTCTCCACTCCCGTTGTCAATTTCCACAGCTTCCGAGCCACTAAATGACTCCGGATCTTCACCTTCCAGATCGGGTAATTTGTCCCATCCAGTTTCCTAGACTCTCCAAAGTTAGGGATGGTGAAAGAAAGAAATCTGGGGGAGGAGGAAGGGAGAGCAGGGGCTGAAGAGGCTGAAAAGATCGACATCTCTGTTGCTAAACCACACAGCAAAGTCAAACAAACTCACCCTTTTGTAGATCAGAACTCCTTACGCCCCTAACTGAACTTGAGTCACCCTTCCTTCTTGCAAGGACACTATCCTCCAGTCATGGAAGTCGATTCCTAAGAGCTTCCGAATCAGGGCTGTCGTTCAGCAAGGTCCTTGCTTTCACGCTCCCACACCTGTGAGCCTTCTACTTGAGCTCTGATACCGTGTTAGAAATCAACCAACAGAGGGTACGTGCATCGGAAGACTAATAGAATAGCCTAGGAGCTCACACAATGTGGTGTGGGGTGTGGAATCACAAACTTTTTAACTTAATGTGCATTAGATAGATGTGCAGACTCATCAATAGACAATGAACCAGCAAGATATAGAAACCACCAAAATAATATATTTCCGTCCAAAGCTATGGACACAATACAAAAGAGATAGATTTAGAGTCCCACCAATGGTGTGGTCCTCTGATCTTACCACAAGGTACTTCTCCTATCTGCCGGCTATCTCTAGACTCGAGCCCGCATGCTCCACCTCGAGCATCTGTTAGACTTTCTGTCCAGAATGATCTTCTCAATTTCGCTGCCCTGTGTGTAGGCAGCCCCTTTTAAGCTTTGTGTGCAGCACACAGGTCCTCTTGGTCCTCCTGAATGTAGACCCCAAGACAGCTGCTCCACACTGCTCCAATTTGCTTGGGAAAGGCTGCTAGGGCCTAGAGGCCCTCCTTTTATAGCCCCCAAGGGCTGCTGACAAAAACTGACCAGCCTTGCTGATTCTGGCCGACGAGTCAGTCCAGCCCCTTAAGGGCTCTCAAACCGGGGCCCTTTGGCCCACTCTTCTAGGGCCTTGGACCTCCAGTCAAGGCAAGGGCCCAGCCCTATATAAGGCATGTCCCTGCCTACTAGCAGCCCCCTTTGCTGCTGCACCAGGTCTCCATGTGGCTGACGTGATCTGCTGGTCTGCCACAGCTCGAGAAATCGACAATGGACTGATAAAGAGCTGCATATGGTGATGCCTCAGCTTCCTCTTGGATATCTCGAGCAAAGTGGGAGGTCTCGAGAGGGAAGTAGCATACTGTAATGAACAAATCCTGGCTGTCCATGTGTCGGATCTGGATCCAAAGAAATCTGGAGTATCTCTTTGCTCTACTGAGATGGTTCCCAAAAGGGTGGAGCTGTAAAGAACAGCTACTCTTCCTGACCCTCGCACTCCCCCTGTGTCCCTCGTCTCATCTCTATAAGCAGACTCCCATGTCTACCTGCTGACTACTGGTAGTGGGCGATCTGGACTCTGAGAGAGAGAGAGAGAGAGAGAGAGAGAGAGAGAGAGTTTATTAAAGTCTTCGGAAGACCGATGGGTCTATGAGACTGTGAAAAACCTGATACAATGAGCTGTGGTAGTGGAGCTACTAAACGAGCATCCACACCAATGCAGAATGCAAAAAAATGCAAAATGGCAGTACTAAGTCCTAAGTACAACATAGTCATATCCCGACTATATATATCAATCTCAGCATCATCGTCGGCATCATCATAACCATCATCATCATCATTGTCAGCAGCAGGACATCAGGATGGATGAGGCTGTGGAAATGGAGGCATGAGGTCAGCAATGGAACGTTGTTGCCCCCTCAAGGGTGCAGTCGTGGTACGTCTCCTGGTCGTAGCTCTGCGTCTAACCAAGGCCACTTGACCCCTTTTAGTCGGGCTCTGACCATAAACAAGGAGGGGATGTCCCCAAGTATGATTTGTGAGTCAACCCTCTGTCTGAGCTGTTGGGTCACAGGCTCCGGGTCATGGTCATGTCGAGGTCTCGCCTCGTGGGGGTCTATGAGATCTGGCTGAAAGAACTCCGAGAGAGAGAGAGAGAGAGAGAGAGAGAGAGAGAGAGAGAGAGAGAGAGAGAGAGAGAGAGAGAGAGAGAGAGAGAGAGAGAGAGAGAGAGAGAGTTGTACTGGAAGGGATACGGTTGATCTCATCGCGTGGGATCTGAAGGGATGGGGAGTCCAAACTGTACTGAAAGGGGGGGAGGCGATCCATCTGAATGCCTTGAGACCGAAACCATTTGGAGATGCGTGCATACTAGGCTTTGTTGTCCCCGCGCTTAGCTAGCCGTCGGGATGACTCTAAGTGCCAATCTAGGTAGTCTCCATCTAGGTAGGGCCCATACTCTGTATAGATGCAGTGTCTAGAAGATGGCAACAATCTGCAGCGGTGTCATAGTGAACTCAGCCTGTATGATCTGATGAGGGATTGACGGCTTACTTCTAATCATCGTGGACCCCATGGTCATAGGTAACGTGTAGCCTCTCAAACTTCCGCCACTCAGATATCGGCAGGTCACATCTCCAAAAAGGTGTTGCATACATGCCTTTTGGTCTCACTAGTGTATCAAAGAGCCACCCCTTGTCAAGGGATCCTGAAAGTGTGCTTGGAAGCACTGTCTCTCCAGCCGTGCCAGAGCCCCTTGCCCTCGTGTGAGTCGTGGTTGACCTACCTGTGTCATCGTGAAGATAGGTCCCGCAAAAACTGCTCCAAGATAGGTGTATGATTTTACTATCTCCAGTGGCTCCCCTCGGTATGTGAAACTATACTGCTGAAGTACCGCTTGTGATGTGTTGAAGATCATAACCTTGGTTTTGCCAAGGTTGACCGTCAAATCTCTCTCTCTCTACGAAATGCATCAAGAGTCTCAAGATGTGGTTGTAGACCCGCCGCAGAGGAGATATGACTACTATGTCATCCGAATATAGTAATATATGTATCATCAAATCTGCAAGCAAGGATCCCTCTCCACGTAAGCGGTCAATGAACATTGTCATCTCATCAAAAGAGCCCAAAGAGTGTCAGAGAGAGGAGACATCCTTGCTTCACTCTGATCGTGCTCTCAATCGAGTTTGACAGACCACCAGGCGCACGCACCCTCCCTCTGATAGACTCATATAAGCTCATCACACCCCAAATCATGACTCCCAGTATCTGCATCTCCCGAAGCCTTCGAATGAGGCGAGCTCGTGGTACTGTGTCAAAGGCCTTCCGAAACAAGCATAGACTTTCTGGGACTTGGATCTCGCCTCCTCAATGACTGCCCGCAGTGTGAAGATGTGGTTAAGGGTGGAATGTTGCCATCGAAAAGCCCGCCTATCCTAATGCCCGCTGCCCATGTGCCTCAATATAGGAGCTGATCTCTTGCTCTAGCACCGATCCATATATCTTGGCTAGCATATGGTCATGAGTGTGCCATGACATACAGCATGATTGAATATCTGTGCTAGGATCGGGGCTAGGATCTCATGTCCATGTGAAAAGTATTCCGTCCTCAATCCCTCATGATCCATAGCCTTCCGGTTATGAAACCGGCATAGTGCAGCATGTACATTCTGTGCAGTGAACAAAGAGGACGTGGTGTGCCTGGGTAAGGAGGACAAGTCCGGCGTTGTCTACATCTGGACATCATAAAGTGAAGTAGCATATGTATTCTAGACCTTTGGATCGGTGATAGGAATGGGTAACTTATGGATCGGTGATAGGATTGGGTTACTTACCCTTAGAAAGAAGCCCCCATGCAAAGGTGGGATCTCCCCCTCGAAAAAGATCTGATAACCTCATCCATCCGATGTGAGAGAAAAGCTCGTCTCTTCCGCGAGTCACTTGGCTGATATCTGCTGTGCCTCAATCTTCGTAAGGTGCCCTAATGCTTGCTCCTGTATGAGGTGGGATCTCATCTCTCGACACTCATCATCGAACCATGGGTTTTGGAACATCTTCCCAGTTGGGGACTGTGATGTAGATCGAGTCGTGGGGAAGGATCTGACTGTGGCATTCTGTACCACTGATACTAAATTGTTTGAGGCATGGGCAAGGTCTGCATAGTTGCCAAGAGAGTGGGGTAGTTCACGCGACAAGTGACTCATGTATATGGCACCGAGGGCATGATCAAAATGCACCTTGACCCGAGTGGAGACTGGTGGATTCTGTCCTGTGATCGTCTAGGAAGCTGAGATGCTGAAGGTCATATACGAGTGGTCAACGCCAAGTGGGGGGGGGGAGGGACAATGAGATCGCGTACGTGTGACAAAAAAGCTGGTGGAGATCCCAAAGGTAATCTACTGTACTTGATCCCCCTCCGTGTGAAAAGCAGATGAGCCCTCCTGTCAGTGGCCATCGAAGAAGACCATGGTATATGATCAAATTATGAACTGCCTCCATTCCAGCAGATGTCTGCCATACCCAGTGACGTGTGGTGCATCCTCTGAGCGTCTCGCTATCCCAAGCGCTGTCGGATCTATCTCATGTACTTTGAGGGGATCGGTCTCGGAATCAAGTAGGCCCACTTGTCTATTCCTGGTACGTGCATTTAAGTCCCCCAAAAGTAAGATCTCTCCCTGCTTGGAGAAGATATATCGTCTCGTATGGGCTATAGCCTATGACCCTCTGCACTGACCTCTTGTGCGCAGATTCCCACTCCATTTTCTCTCTCCCACTCCTCTCTTCCCCCCCTGCTTCTTCATTTCACTTGGGGCTTTGTCCACATGTGTTTTCTCAGCCAACAATGCCACATAATGCCACATTTGTGGCTTCTAGGCTCTCCTCCTTCTCAATGAGGGCAATACAAATTTTATTGATGCAATTGAGTACACTCTCAGCAACCTTATTGGTTGTCCTTGATAAATATGTTGCCATGGCATTCTCCAAAGCTTTGCTTTCCTCATTTGTCTTCCACGCATCCTCGCGTAGGCATTGCAAATAACAACCAACACCCCTTCTATTTCGTGTGTATAGTGGCAGAAATGCAGAATATGACAACCACCCTCACATTTGTATATATGTTGACAGCTCGTGGTGGGCCTCAATTGATCCTCAACTGAACTAGTATTTTTATGGTAGTTTTGTTTCTCCTTTTCTTCAATAACACATTGTGAGAAGATGCTGTTGCTGCTTCTTGAATCAAGGCTGATCACGTTCTTTTGCTGGTGTCTTTCTTGCAGTTCTTGCTGCTTATGATGGCCGGGAGTGCCTATCTTCTGTGTGAGGGCGCAGATTGGATGGGGGTAGGCTTTATGAAGGCACAATGGGGGGACTCCTTGTGGCTCCCGTGCAGATCGGGCTGAGTGGTCATATCTGGGGGCTAGACAGCCCCTGTGCTACAGTAGGTAGCCTCGATGGGGCTGCAGGCCCAGTATAGGGCAACAGGCCCGCTGGAGCAGGTAGGTGGAGACGGGGGCTATAAGCCAACCCCCGTGCTACAGTAGGTAGCGTCGTCGGGGCAGCAGGCCCGTTACGAGACAGCAGGCCTGCTGGAGTGGGTAAGGTGGAGATGGGGGCTATAAGTGCCACGGCAAGAAAGCGGGGGCTATAGAGCCCGGTGACAGAGAGTGTTAAGACGGGGGCTAGAGAGAGAGAGAGAGAGAGAGAGAGAGAGAGAGAGAGAGAGACATTAACGCCTGCAAGAGGTCTCGCGGGCCTATGAGACAAAGTGCGAATCCAAAAGGTACCTCATACAAGCCACTGAGGGCTGAAGCAAAGGGTTCACTAAGACCTTTGCTGAAAACTGAAAACTGAAAGCTAAAGCTAAAGTGCTAACATGCCAAACTAGTGAACAAAATACTAGAGTAGCAAAGTAACAGAAGAGTGTCAGGTGCTCATGGCTAGCACTCCTAGTACATGCTCACGTTCCACATATCTAGGTAACTTGGTGGCACTATGATGAGATGTGAGAAGCTCTTGTATCTGTGTCTATTGAGCTGTCTCACGACGTGGGGGAGGGCGTGGTCTCCTCGATCTCTGGATCCGGTGGGCTACATCAAGGGTGATGCCTCGTCTTTGGCGGTCGCCTCTGAGAAGGGCTGAGATAGACCGGACCTCGATCGTGCCCGCTCTGGTCTCTCTCTGTGTCGCACGTGGAGTGTGTGTCCCTCGTTTGGATGCATCGTGGTGGACACTCCTACTGCTGATCCATGATGCTCTCATCTCATCAAGCTCCTCTCCTTCCGGCACACTGGCAGCTAACTCAGACGCATAGAAGTTTGTAACAAAAGTCAGTGATCTGTCAACGGTGACTTGTGGCATCAGTCCATGCTGCTCTCTAGCCTGTCGCATCAGTGTGTCTCTCTGTCGATGCATCTCAAGCAGGTAGAGCCCAACACAGACCTGATCGTGAAAATGTATCAGCCATGTGAGTGGACCAAAGCCATGTCCCTCTTGAAAGAGGCAGTGATATCATCCTTGGATCTCATAGTAGACTGGGCAGACACATAGAAAATGCTCCTCCGTCTCGATCTCCTCCATTTGGCATAGTGTGCAAGTCTTCTGCTCTCTGGGTATGCTTGCAGCTCTCCCTACCTCAATCCGCAACTGATGCGATGAGACTCGTAGCTGACCAATGGCGATCCTCAGTGCATGTGAAACTCTCCTGTCCTCGAGATACTGAGGTCTGATGACAAGACCGTGCTCTGAGATCCTCAGAAAGTGATCATGGTAGAACTAGATCTTGGTGGAGAACTCCTCTCCCCCCCAAGCCCTAGATGTATGGATCTGGAGGAGGTTAAACCGTATGATACGCTTGATCTCATCTCGTGGGATCATCTCGGGTGGTGCGTCCAAACTGTACTGAAAGCGGGGAAGTCTGTCCATCTGAATGCCGTGACTACCAAACCACGTGGATAGCCGTGCGTACCATGCTGTATCAACACCACTCTCTGCTAGTTGCCTGGAGGACTCTAATGCTAACCTCGGTAGTCTCCACTGGGGTAAGGCCCATACTCTGTGGAGGAACGTCACTATTTGAAAGATGGCATCAACCTGGAGAGGGTTCATGGCGAACTCTACCTGTATAATCTGATGAGGGACTGAGGGTTTACTCTGAATCATCCTGGATTCCATGGTCACCTGTAGCTTGTCAAATCTCTTCTGCTCAGTCGTCGCTGAAATATCACTCCCCCAGAAAGGTGTTGCATACATGGCAATTGGTCTCACCAGCGTGTCAAAGAGCCAACCCTTCGTCGGGGGGTCTTGGAAGTGTGCCTGGAAGCATCGCCTCTCTAGTCGGGTGAGAGCACCCCATCCTCATGTGACTTGTGCTGTACCCACATGGATCATCGTGAAACATGGTCCAGTGAACACTATCCCCAAACATTTGTAGGATTGCACTATCTCCACAGGCTTGCCACGGTATGTGAAACTATGGTGATGGGACACTACTCGCGAGGTGTTGAAGATCATAACCTTGGTCTTCCCAAGGTTAACTGTCAAGTCTCTCTCCCTGTAGAACATCTCCATAGCCTCTAGATGTTTCTGCAGTACCTCTGCTGAGGATGATGTCATCAGCGTACATCAATATCTGCACCATCAGGTCAGCCAGGAGCAAACCCTCTCCGTCTAGTCGATCGATAAGAAGTGATCTCATCGATATAGAGCCCAAAAAGAGTCGGTGATAGGGGACAGTCTTGCTTTACTCCGATGGTGCTCTCAACCCAGTTTGATAAGCCTCCTGGGGTGTGTATCCTCCCTTTGACAGACTCATATAGACTCATGACCCCCCAAATCATGATATTTGGGAGCTGTAGCTCTTGTAACCTCCTGATTAGGAGAGAGCGTGGGACGGTGTCAAATGCCTTACGGAAGTTTATGAAGCAAGTGTAGACTTTGTGTTGCCTTGACTTTGCCTCCTCAATAATAGCCCTCAGGGTGAAAATGTGATCTAGGGTGGAGTGCTGTCTCTGAAATTCTGCCTGCCCAAGTGCCGGCTGCCCGTGACCCTCTGTGTGGCTGTTGATCAGCTCACACATTCTGCGAAGTAAACAAATGACATGTGGTGGGTCTGGGCATAGAGGATGAAAGGGAGTGAAGGGGGGAGAAGAGCAAGAGTGTGAGAGAGTGAGAGAGAGACACTCAAGATGCGGGTGTGAAATGAATGAGCCACACCACAAACTCAGTTGTGTTTTATTAGGATTAGGTTTACCCTATGACTGTCTTAAGACAGTCATAGGTGTCCTATCTTTTAATGAAGGGTTGGCAATGTGCCTTTACCCCAACAACCTCCCACCTAAAGGCCAATGTGCCTAAAGGGGAGAAAAGAATAAAAATTACAGCAATATACAGTTACTGTATACAAGACCATAAAATAAGAATGGTCTCATCCTAATCCCATGATGTGGCGGCAATGTGCAAACCGCTCTGTAGGCAAGCTCTTAGTGAGCAAATCTGCAGGATTATCATCAGTATGCACCTTCACAAGCTCAAGTCGCTTGTCTTCCAGTACCTCCCTGATGAAATGATATTTCACCTCTATGTGCTTGGTCTTCTGATGAAAGACCGGATTCTTTGCCAACATGATAGCACTCTGACTATCACAATGCAAAACTGGCATATCTCCTGTAATGCCCAAATCTCCCACCAGCCGAGTAAGCCATATTGCTTCCTTGCAGGCCTCAGTGGCTGCAACATATTCAGCTTCAATGGTTGACAGTGCAACGCATTTCTGCAACCGAGACACCCATGATATAGCACCTCCTGCAAATGTGAAAATATAACCGGTAGTAGACTTCCGGTTATCTGCATTCCCTGCATAGTCTGAATCTGTAAAACCATGCACCAATGCATCTTGCCTACCATAGCATATGCACAAGTCTTTGGTACCCTTGAGATACCTCAAGACACCTTTCACTGCTTCCCAGTGCTGCTTGCCTGGATTTGCCATATACCTGCTGATGACTCCCACCGCAAAAGCAATATCCGGACGAGTGGCAACCATGGCATACATCAAAGAACCAACTGCAGATGCATACGGAACCTTGGCCATTTCAGCCTTATCATCATCTGATCTGGGGCTGTCCTTACTGCTGAGTTTTAAATGTGGAGACAACGGGGTACTAATAGACTTCCCCCCCTCCATTTTAAAGCGCTGCAGTACTTTGTCAATGTACTCTTTTTGTGACAGAAACAAAAGTCCCTTGGACCTGTCACGAGTAATCCGCATGCCAAGAATATGATTTGCATCACCCAAGTCTTTCATGTCAAAAGACTTATGCAGTTGTTTCTTCAAAGCACTAATCTCATGCTGAGATTTACTGGCAATAAGCATGTCATCCACATATAGAATGAGTAGCATCAAACTGCCATCCTTTGCCCGTTTGGTGTACAAGCAATGATCGGTCTCACACCTATGATACCCTTGGGACTGCATGAAGGCATCAAACTTCTTGTACCATTCTCTTGGCGCCTGCTTGAGTCCATACAAGCTCCTCTTGAGCTTACACACAAGCTGCTCTTTCCCTTTAACAGCATAACCCTCTGGCTGACTCATATAGATCTCATCATGGAGATCTCCGTGAAGAAAAGCTGTCTTCACATCCATCTGACATAAATCCATGTCGTCATGAGCAACAAGAGCTAACACTGCTCTCAAAGTAGTCATCTTGACTACAGGGGAAAAGATCTCATCAAAGTCAATGCCCTTCTCCTGCTTAAATCTCTTGGCAACCAATCTGGCCTTATACCTCGGTAAAGCATTTGAATCCACTTTGACTTTGTAAACCCACTTGCATGGCAAAATTTTTCTGCCTGCAGGTAACTGCACCAAGTCCCATGTATCATTCTGAAGTAGGGAGTCCATTTCTGACTGCATGGCTTTCTCCCACTTCTTTTTCTCCGTTCTTCCCATAGCTTCCTTGAAGCTGGAAGGCTCACCACAATCTGTCAGCATGATAAAATCAGCCACATTATTAGCTCCTGGAACAAACCTGGCAGGAGGCCGTTGTGCACGGGTGCTCCTCCTAACAAAATGTTCCGGATTAGGCTGCTGTCCAGCCTGTTCTTCATGCATGACGGGTGGCTGTACCACCATATCTGGCTGTTCTACAGCCCCATCTGCTGGCATATCTAGTGGTGCATCATTGGCAAAATTATCTGGCTGATTTTCAGCCTGTATACCCTCTTGAACAGGGTGATCTGCAGCAGGCTGCTGCTGCATATAAATGGGCATTCTTTGCTGTCCAACATCATCATAAATAACCCTCCTGTATTCCACAGGTTGCACGGGTTCCTTGTGTACACTATCCTCTTTAAAGATGACATCATTGCTGCGTATAATCTTCCGTTTAACGGGATCCCATAACCTGTACCCCATTTCACCTTCGTCACCATAACCCATAAAGATGCATCTGATAGACTTTGGATCCAGTTTGGTGCGTAGTTCTTTGCGTACATGAGCAAAGCACTCGCAGCCAAATACACGTAAGTGCTTATATGAAGGTGGCTTGCCAGACCACACCTCTTCTGGCACTTTCAACTCCAAAGCCTTGTTTGGCGACCTGTTAATAATGTGAACTGCTGTTTGCACGGCTTCTGCCCCAAAGCCATGGGGTAATGCAGCATAAGACAACATACATCGAACCTTCTCCTGAATAGTTCGATTCATACGCTCACTTGCACCATTTTGAGATGCATTATGAGGAGCTGTGAGTTCCTGTTTGATGGCCTTAGCTTGGCAAAACTGCACAAAAGCATGTGACACATACTCACTCCCATTATCGGATCTGAGGCATTTCAGCCTACGACCTGTCCGATTCTCAACCTGAGCGACAAACTTCTTGAAAGCATCTAAGGCATCTCCCTTATGCTTCAAGAAATAGACCCACACTTTGCGTGTGGCATCATCAATGAAAGTAATAAAATATTTTGCACCCCCTAGTGATAATTGTGGCATCTCACACAAATCAGTGTGCACTAGATCAAGTGGTGCTCTATTCTGGGGAGTTCTCCTCTTATGAGGAGTCACAGAATGCTTGCCAAATATACAATGATCACAAGTAGGCAAATCTGAAAAAGAAAGAGGCGGCAGATAACCCAAACGTGACAGTTCTTGCATTCCTTTAACAGACATGTGTCCCAACCGGCTATGCCACAATGAAACCTTTGGCAGCTCGGTTATGGCAACAACATGATTACCCACACTGGAAACATAAAGAGGGTACAAGGTATCACTCTTAAAACCCTCAGCCACTATAGTCTGGCCATCAGTAATCACCCATTTGGAATCCCCAAATGTGGTGTGGTAACCACTGTCATCCAATAAGCCAGTGCTAATCAGATTTTTCTTGATTTCCGGCACATGGCGGACACCATCAAGCATGAATATGCGTCCATCAGGAAATACTATCTGTATACTGCCAATCCCTGCAATCTGACATGCATAGTTGTTCCCAAGATGAACAACTCCATGAGTACCTGTGTAGGAAGTAAACCACTCTTTATGAGGAGTAACATGAAAAGAGGCACCTGAATCCAAGAGCCAGGTGTGGATGTCGTGACCATCAATAACCAAGGCATGTGCTATTACAGCAGAAGAGCATAAAACATCATGTATGTCACTGTCACTGTCCTCTGCTACAACATTCACTGCATCCAAATCATCTGCCTTGGCCTTGCCTTTGCCTTTGCTTGCATTTCCTGCATCCTTTGTTTCAGCCTTCTTGGCTTTCTGATCCCGTATGAACTTGAAGCACTTAGACTTCACATGTCCCTTCTTGCCACAATAAAAGCATTCAATATCCTTTTTACCACGGGACTGACTTCGGGATTTGGATTTACTAGCGGATCTCCCTTTCTGCTGAGTTCTGCCTCTATCCTGTACCTGCAAAGCATTTGAAGATTTGCTGCCCGTATTATTCTTCCTGCTCATCTCCTCCAAAAGGAGAGAGCTCTCTACATCAGCATATATAAGAGTGACATTTGAATTAGACAGGGTGGTCTTGAAAGTGTCCCAACTCTCAGGGAGGGTACACAACAAGAAAGTAGCCTTGAACTCCTCATCAAGATTCAACCCCTGTGCAATCAGCTGTGTAAAGATGGCATTGAACTCACTCAAGTGTGAGGTCATAGCTGTACCTTTCTTCATGCGAAGATCGACCAGCTTCTTCAGCCAATAAACCTTACTGGCTGAGCTCTTTTGGGCATACAATTCTTCTAGTCTTTGCCATAGACCATAAGAGGTCTTTTCAGCCTGAACATTGAACACAAGAGTGTCTGAAATAGTGAGCATGATAGCTGCCCTCGCAGACAAATCAAGCTCTTCCCAGTCATCAGCTGCCATGTCAGATGGCTTGACACCCTTCACCCTTATGGGCTTAGCAATCTTCTTTAACAGAAGTACATTCAAGCACTGTTCTGCCCATAATGCATAGTTGTGTGCTCCTTCCAGTTTCTTTATGTTCAGAATCGAAGAATCACTTCCCCCTGATGCCATATCAGATAAGGAAAGTACCTGACTCCCTGGAAGTAAAAAAAAAGACTGAATAAAAAATTCTGATTTCTCAGAAAAAACCTGCTCTATTCAAGAGCCAGAAGCACTCTCAATGGTGCTGTTTTTACTGTCAGGAAAATCTGCAGCAAAACAGTAAATGACCCTGCAAATACTGTACCTTCTGACACACTGTACTGTGCTCAAAGGGGCATAAAAACAGTAATTTCAGACTGCTGCAGCTGCTCAACAAGTGCTTAACAGTGCATAATCATCTGACAAACCACAAACACTGCTGTAAACACTGCTGTACTGACTGTACTGATCACTTCTCCCACCTCAGATGAGGTATTGCACTGAGTTAAATTGCATAAACCACTTGGCAAACACCCAAAAAAAATGACACTTCAGCCTGTCACAGAACCTGCAACAGAAAATGGGATAAATCCCAAGCAATCACCCTTATACCAAGGGGAGAAAATGCATATGAAGATCTCTGTCGGTAACCCAAGTGCTATCAAACAAAGTCTGGGCAAAAGCCCCTTGATCTGACACCTGAATCAAGTGGAGAACACCTCAACAGTGAGGTAGCATGCAATATGAAAATCTCTCTGACAAAATCATCCACCAATGTAATGCATATACTGCCCTGTGTAGAAATGACATACACAGATCCCAACGTACAAACACTCAATGAGGAACCTTTTGAGCACTGTCAACGATGGACAGTTAGGGACCGAGTAAACTCGATGCGCCCTGGCCAAGCGTGGCTCAACTGAAGTTCTCTGAGTGTTGCACAAGAAATGGGACCTGCAAGAAAATGTCACCTCGACACTGCGGAAATCAAGACAAAAGTGTGCTCTCTGGCACCACACTGCCTCAAGGCATACAATGCATCACCTTCCGGGCAAAAGCCCTATGATCTGCTCACCTGTGAACTGAGATTCAAACCCAGTAAAAGCATATGTCCTCTTGCAAAATCAAGGCATTACCTTCCCAGAACAAAATAACTGTGCAATCAACCACACTGTGGTTCTCTTCACCTCAAGCACAAGATGAATGAAAGTACTTGCTGTACTTTTCAAGATAACACAGTTCTGTGAACTGAAAAATGATCCTTAAGCAAGAGGAATGAAGAGCAGAATGCTGTTTCACCTCTCTTTCTTTCCCAAACAAGAATGTAACTTTGTACTTTCGTACTTGCTGTACTTGTGCAGCAGCCAGATCCAAGGAGAACAAATTTCTTCTGACACAGATCCCGAAAAAACGAAAAATGTACCTCCCTGCTGCACAAAAAACGAAAAACAGCTCTAATGTAACTCCCTGCAGGTGTGGCGGCGTCGTCCGTACAGCTGTACGGCAGTCCGTACGGCTGCCCTTGGAGTAGACTGCTCGACGCCCGAAGGGCTTAGCAGCTATGCAGCTGTAGCAGCTGTTGTGCAGCTGCCTGATGCAGCTCCGTGCTGCAGCTGTCAGCAGTTGCTGTACAGCCCGCGACCCGCGTCGCCGCCCGTGCCCGCGCCCGAGCTGCTCTCGTGCCCATGCCACAGCCCGCGCCCGCGCCCGCGCTGTCGCCCTGCAGCCCGCCTTCGCCAATGCGCCGCCGCCGTGCAATGTCGGCGTTCCGTACGACTGTACGGATGACTCGACGTACGTCCGTACGGCGCTCGACGTACGTCCGTACGGAAGGGGGTGGGTAGGCTAGGGAGTGGAGGGGAATGGCTCTGATACCAGTTGAAAGGGAGTGAAGGGGTAGAAGAGCAAGAGTGTGAGAGAGTGAGAGAGAGACACTCAAGATGCGGGTGTGAAATGAATGAGCCACACCACAAACTTAGTTGTGTTTTATTAGGATTAGGTTTACCCTATGACTGTCTTAAGACAGTCATAGGTGTCCTATCTTTTAATGAAGGGTTGGCAATGTGCCTTTACCCCAACAGAGGACATATGAGGTCTCTGTAAAAAAAAAATAGAGGACATATTAGGTGGTGCTTGACCTGGGACATTATATAGAGAGCAAGCATATGTGTGACTGCGGGATCTGTGATGGGAATGGGTGATTTCCACAAGGGTCCCCATCCCGTAGTAGGATCTCCTTCGCGAAAGGAACTGATTACCTCATCCATCCTGTGCATGAGGAAAGCCCGCTTCTTACGCCGTGTCACTCGGTGTGAGATCTGTTGTGCCTCTGGTGAAGTCAAATGTCCCAGTGCTCACTCATGTGTAATGTGGGCTCTCTTCTCTCTACACTCCTCATCGAACCAAGGATTTTGGGGCATCTTCCCATCTAGAACACGTGCAGATCGTGTCGGGCGAAAGGATCTGGCGGCAGCATCTTCTATCACCGATATAAGAGTGTCTGATGCATGTGCGATGTCAATCCCATCTCCAAGTAGTATTGGGAGCTCAGAAGCCAGGTGGCTCACGTACACTGGGTCAAGAGCATGGTCAAAATGGATTTGAAGACGATTGGGTGGTGGGGGGGCCCTCCTCATGGTTGGCGCGGTGACCGATGTACATAAGGTGAGATATGAGTGGTCGGCTCCGAGTGGAGGCGGCGGTTACCAACACAGAATTCAAGAGTGCTCTCTCCGCCCTTCATAAGGGCAAATGCCCTAGTTCTGATGGTCTTACTCCTTTTTTTATAGCCTTTTGGGATATGATAGGTGATCATATTACTTCAGCCCTACCGGGCATTTGGGACTCGGGTGAGATGCCTGACTCATTGACCGAGGGACTCATACACCTTATCCCGAAAGGTGGCAACATGAATTTTGTATCCCATTGGAGACCGATCACTCTTTTGGGCACTCTGTACAAAACCTTGGCCAAGGCGATCAGCATCCGGTTGCAGCCCCTTCTTCCAGACCTTATCCATGATACTTAGACAGGCTTTGTGCATGGCAAAAGCATTTTTGATAATATATTTTCCTTTTGGGAAGCCACAGAGTGGGCTATGTAGAGCGGGCAGAGGCTGGCAGTTCTACTCCTGGACTTTGAGGAAGTCCGCCAGACGATGGCCATCTTCGGAGACCGCTATATATGATCAAGTCATGTATAGCCCCTAGCTCGAGTAAACGTCTCCCATATGCGGTCACTGGTGCATCTGCATCTGCCGACTGCCTCACGATCCCTAGCCCTGCTGCATCCATCTCTGGTACTATGAGGGAATCCTCATCGAAATCTAACAGGCCCACCTGTTTGTTCGCAGTACGTGCATTGAAGTCACCAAGGAGGAGAGTGTCCCCGTGTCTAGAGAACTTTGTGATATCATCATGAATAGTCTCATATGGATTGTGCCCATTAGTGGTGACCTCTTGCGCATAAGATAATGTGTTTGGGGGAAAGTAACATAGTGCAATGAAGGTCGGCTATGTGTCTGGTAACTGGACATGAATGCACATGTGTTGTGCATGCTCCTCCCTTAGTATCATAGAGAGGAGTGGCCTCATATGTGATCTGAAGAGAACAGCCACACCTCCGGATCCTCGTACCCTCCAGAGCTCCCTCTTGTGGGCAGACTCCCATGTGTATCCTGTCATTGTGGGTAGCCCTCTCTCTGGGCTCTCATGTGTCTCGGTGTAGAAGATCACATCTCTGTTATGGTATGTCTCCAAGAACCCCCCTGGGTCATACCATAGGGTGCCATTACAATTCCACACTGCCATCCTCAATTTGTTTTGCATACTCGCCCCATCATTCAGACACCATCATGAGAGAGAGAGAGAGAGAGAGAGAGAGAGAGAGAGAGAGAGAGAAGAACAGGCCAGCCAGCTAGTAGATGACCAGCAGGGCCTGGAAAAAACCCCTGCAATTACAATTCCACACTGCCATCCTCAATTTGTTTTGCATACTCGCCCCATCGTTCAGAGACCGTCATGAGAGAGAGAGAGAGAGATCATGAGAGAGAGAGAGAGAGAGAGAGAGAGAGAGAGAGAGAAGAACAGGCCAGCCAGCTAGTAGATGACCAGCAGGGCCTGGAAAAAACCCTGCAATCCAAGAATCACTAGCTTCGAGTAAGGATAGCCGCTTGAATATAACTTTTTCCAAGAGGGCTGCAAAACCCCTTCGAACCAGGCTGTGAAAAGCCACGCCAGGGGAGAAGCTGTCGGGAATCCGCTCGACAGCCTGGAACAGGCGCTGAGGGACAAGGGGGGGCAGAGAACGATGGAGAGGGGAGCAGCGGGCGGAAAAATAGACAGGGGAGAAGGGGGCGGAAAAATAGACAGGGGAGAAGGGGGCAGAGAAATAGACAGGGGTGAGGCGGAGCAGAGAATGGGGAAGGGGGAGCATGAGGAGGTGGAGAGAGGTGGAGAAGGAGGCAGAAGGGGAAAGAATGAAGGCGGAGGGGAGAGGCGATGGGGAGGCTGAGGGCAGGGGTGGAGCTAGCTGCTCATTGTGGGGAGGTTGTCGCCGCAACTGCATATATCCTGTGGGAAGAGATCTGATACTCACATTTGACCTTTGTTACTAGTTATTCTGTACTTTGTTGAGCATGCATTGAGATTGAGTATATAGATGAACTTGACAAATGTGTCAGCCTCATCATGCATTGATGACTTGGAATTGCAATACATATTATGTCTCTTGCTTTCAAGGACTTGCTTGAGTAAGCTGTCTTTTAGCCTTATTCAAGGAAAGCAAATTAAAGTGGAAGATTTGCAGGCAAAGTTCTTTTTTTTCTGAATTTCTTTGTAGAAAAGTTGTAGTCTTCCCAGCTTCTTTGATGAAGTCATGTTCTTGTTATGATGGCTGCTGCAGGGAATAAGGTTGCTTTGTTCAGAGCTTTTAGAATTGAAGAAGGCTTCAGCTGAAGAGATGCGGAAAAACGTTTATGCCAACTACACTGCTTTTATAAGGTACAATTTTGCTTTGGAACTTCTGCCATGTAATACTCGAGATTTAATGCCATTACCTGGAGCTAAACTGTTTGGAGATCAATGGAAGCATTTTTCAAAGCTAGTAGATGCAAGCCTTGTGAAATAGCTGAGTGCTTGCCATGGAAAGCCTATCTTTATTTTTTGTGGCGTCCTCAATGGGACAGATAATTGGACAGAAAGTGATGGCCTCTAATGCCACTTCCAGGGGATTGCTGCCAATTGTGCTAGAATATATTTGTAGTAAATGAATAGCTTAGTTTCAATTATTGTCAGGATAGGAGAATTTCCGATCTTTAATGCACATCCACAGGTGCCACGCCTGGGTCCAAATCTGAGCTCAGGGGTAAATGGATGGAACGTTGGGGGAGGGATGATATGGATCTCAGAGACGAGGAGATGGCCATTAGAGACTAGGTAACACACAAATTGTTGGCCAATTAGCAGAAAAGATGGATGGCTTTCTGTAAGAGAGAACTCTACCCTATGCTGAGTTATGGAAGGGAAAGGTTGCCTTAGTGAGGGCATCTTTGTCTTTAAAGGCATTTCATATGGAGATATGGGCCATCTCACATGATATCAAGGGGAATAGGCAAATGAAAAAGGACATCCCCAGGGAAAGAATATGCAAGATATGCCAACGAGGAAACATAGAAGATGAGCACCACACAACATTGCCTATTTGCCATGCATAGCAGCACATCAGAGAGAGGCACAACATACAGGCTCTAACGCCTATGGATCTGCATAGCCTTCTTGAACAATCAGCCAAACGACATGGTTCCTACATCAACGAGGTTTTGATATACTGCAACATTGTCTTAGGCAGGGCATGCACATTGGCCAGACAGGCACTAAATACAAACACTTAGAATTATTTCCCAGCTATGCATAGAGCTGCAACTTCTATTCATTTATGCTATTTCTACTCTCCCATAGATCCTGTTGGGTTTCCAGAGCTTTCCTTTTGAGCCTCTCAAAGTGTTCCAGTTGTTTGTCTCGGTGATGATCCTCCTCTTCTTCCTTACAAGAACTCTATAGACGTTGTCTTGCTGTTTTTCCATAGCAGCTTCTTTTTCCCATGCTCCCGTCTTCACTTTCCTTGTCACACCATCCATTGCAAGGCATTCTCTTATCTCTCATGGTTTCTTTAAAAGTACTTGAGAGCTGCTTCTCGTACCATCCTTGTCCACTCTTCATTGTTGCAGTCTTCTTTCTTTTCATACAAATTCAAAGGCTCTTCTTGTTCTTGTGTATATGCATGGAAATTTGTTGGTGTAGTCTGTATATCTCTTCCAATATTATTAATGTGTCTCATCATTGACCAAGAAGATGAGAGCAAGCCGTGATCTTCATGTAGGCTATGCACATAGCATGTGAAAGCTGAAGAGATGCTTGATGAAAAGGAAAAAATTTCCAAGCATGAACTAGACTCCTTTTCATAATTAGAAATCGATCTATGTCGTGCCACTATTTACCTAGAGAATGTCCTTCTGTATTATGTAGTGGCTTGTTGTTCCAAAACCTCAAACAATGTCATCACTTGAGTGTCCGCTGGCGATTCCCTTGTAACATGGCGGCTATGAGACTAAAATGCTAGCCAAAGAAGCTAGACCATCCTGTGAAGGAGTCACCCAAGATATTCCATAAGAAAATCATTGATCTAGAATGGTGCCTGCAGAGTTGTGAAGTTTGCCAGTATGACATAGACAGTGTTTGCATAAGATAATTGCAGGTGTAACAAGGAAATCAAAGATAAGGCTTTTGCCTCACGCTTTTGGATATGAATGGAAGTAGTGGCATTTAAGCATGGACGAGAGTGCATACCCCCTCCTAATTGAGTGCCTTTCGCTGAGCGTATCACGAGCTTGGGACATGCAAACTCCACGCCATGTCTTGTGGCAGAAATCAAACTTAGAGGTGCAAGGGTGTATATATGACATGTTCAAAGCGTATGCCTGCACACAGATGCCATCCATAGTTTGCAGAAGGTCCTGTTTTGAGTTATGGTGCTTCTGACGTAATACTGGAACATGAAGTCATTCTATGATGTTGCTCTAGGTCTTAGGTATTGCTGTTTCTAACATGGCTGCCTTTGTTTTGGGAAAACCATAAAAGCAATTGATGTCCTATAGCACTTGTGACAGAGAGAGGGCATGGTCAAAGGTGTATCTGATGTGTGATTTTCTTTTAGTGCTAGCTTTTGCCATGAATGCATCTGACTGACCTGGTCAATAATAGACTAATAGAAACTTAACTGTTGGTATTGTAAAAAAATGGATGGTTTTGGATATATTCTCCTGCAGTACATGACTTGGACATTTATCAGGTGGTAAGGATGTCTGATCTGTAGTCCATGCTATACATGGTGGAGTTCACATGTGAGTTTTGTTAGCAGAGAGTTTTGTTTTTTGTTTTGCATTGGTAATTTCATGCATACGCCTGACGTGTCTGAAGGATTTTGTTAAACACAGACGTGTCCTGTTCTTTTTTCATTATGCATTACGAGTTTCCTTTCTCACGATCACTCCAAACAGGAAAAATTAAACTCTATGACGATCCCTAAGGAGGCACGCTATGCATCTAAATGTGATTGTTATAGTGTCACAATAAGAAGAGGCCTGTACAGCTCTTTGAGATTGTGGATATTCACTGAATTGTCTGCTTGCAATCGTTTGTTTGTAGAACATCTCAAGAACTAGGTGAGTTGGAAATGGAGTTGATGACAATGCGGACTTTAATTTCTACTCATGCAGTCCTCGTTCGGGATCTTCTTGAAGGAGTGTACTTTCAATCAGTGTCAAATTCTAGAGCTGCTGCTCTTTCTCAAGAGTCATCAAAGGCAGATGAGGACATTAAGTTCCTTGATCTTAAAAAGCGATTTCATCTGCTATCAGATGTGTTTGACGTATGTTTAGCAGAGCGTAAGATGGACGATGCACTTGCAGCTCTTGATGAGGTAGAGATGTTTATTTCTGAGGCACAAAAGGGAGCCCTGAAACTGGTCACTGCCTCCTACTTCACTTCTGCCTTCTCTGAGAGGAAGGGTAGGCTAATAACACAGCTTGTGGAAGCAGCATGGCAGCCTACTGTTCACGGAAGTGAGTTGCGCAAAGTGGTATCGATTCTTAATCGACTTGGTGATGGGCCTCATGCACATACATTGCTATTGAATTCTTATCATGTCCGTATTCAGAATAGTGTGAAAGACCTACGGCCAACAGGCTCGTGGTATACTGGGTCATATACTGCAACTCTTGCACAGCTCTACTTCTCTATGATCTCACAAGCATCTCGGGACTCCTTGAGGGTTTTTGGGAATGTCCCTGCCTGTGCATCAGAGCTTGTATTGTGGGCTTGTAAGGAAACAGAAGATTATGTTTGCCTCATGAAAAAGCATGTTTTATCATTCTCTATTATGGCAGGTGGGATAGGGGCTGCTGCAGACTTTGTTCAGATTTCATTAGGCCATTGTGGTCTTTTGGAAAAGCAGGGTTTGTCACTTTGTCCTTTGTTATTGAAGCTGCTCAGACCTTGTGTTGAGGGGGTTTTGGAAAGATGTTTTACGAGGATGGAGGAATGTCTCAGGGCTCAGATTTCTTCTGATAATTGGATCCTTACTGAGTTGTCTGCATGGTCTGCCAGCCGAGGAAGGATAACATCAAAAGTCTCACATGTCAAGCTGTCCATCAGTGCGCACAGATTTTATTCCATGGTTCAGGTACAACATTGAGGTCGTCATTTGCTCTGGTGCATATTGTTCTTCATTCTGTTTGTCACAGTGCAATTTTGTCTCTTTAATTATCATTTCTTTAAATGGATCATGCATGTAAGAGAAGGCATACGACATGCATTGCACATAGTTGAGCTAGAGATAAAGGCAGGGGTGTGATCTGTCGATGGTGTCTAATGGCTCAAGGGAACTTTTAGAAAATGTGGAAGATTGACTCGAGCTAAATCATTGGCCAATTTTCTTCACTTTCCTCAGCCAGTGTCTACTAGAATTGTTGTTTGGGAATGTCCTTTCTGCGTGAAGAGGTTTTGCTTCCTGTATGTACAGGTATAAAATATATAAATGAAGTCATTTCAACTCCTTTTTTGACCTCTTTCATGTTGCTGTTTATCCAACCTTGAACTGCATAATAGGTTGATTTAAAAAACTCTATCCCCCCATTTATGCCTCTATCCTTTCTCTTTGTGCTTGTGTTTCTAACTGAATGAGATTTTTCTTATTGCTGTTCATGCATCAGACAGGCTCATTCTGAATCCTTTTTGCACTAGTTTGCTCCTTTTTCTTCTCTTCTTAACCGCCTTCTCTTCTCCTCTTCCGTTCTACTCTCTTAGTCCTTTTTGTCCCCACTCTATCAATTCGAGCAAGTTTCTTCTTCCTCTGTAGTTCCGTCTGCTCTTGTAGGAGTTGCATGATAGTTTTGGCCATTGCTAAGCTGCTTTTTGGAGTTCAAGACAGGAGGGTTTCAACATAGTGTCTGAACCTGCCCCAACCAGCTGAAGCGAGCTATTGTTTTCTGGGCAGTATGCTGAGAAGCTGGCGTATAAAGTTTTGGTCGTGTTTTAGTAGGATAGAGGCTGTCTGCTATACCATGGGATGTTCGTTCTCAATAAGAGACCTCTTCCAGTTGCTACTCGCTTTAGCAGAGCGGATTGCATTGTTGGTCAGCAAGAGCCAATCTTGGTTTAGGACAGTTTATGTTTTTCGGACACTTACAGTTAGGGCCCGTCAATACGTGGTCATCCTTTTCCTTAACAAAATCTCATAGATAGAGCCTTGGATAAGGTGCATGGCGAGGCTTCTAACGTAGGTCTGACGTTGCTCTTCATTGCAGCCTTTACGGCAGATAACAAAGGTGCTGCATGAATGTGGTTTTTAGTACAGTCTACTCCTTCAAAATTTGATGCCTTGTTTGAAGGTAACAACTTCAAGATGGAAGAAATAGACTTGAGAGAAGCCAATCCAAATGAACTGGTGATGTATGCTTGTGACTGTCCCATGTTTATTTCTTTGCAAGATATTTTTTCACCTTGTATATGCGAAGGATTGATGTAGTCTTCAGATACAATAGATGGTATCTTTAGGGGAGCTGTGTGTGGATTTGTTTCTCAGAGAGGGAGGACCATGATGTTGCATGGTCTCATTGAACCCAAAGGGCATGTAATTACAGTAAGGCAATTAACCAGGTAACTCCGTAAACCGATTTCTTTGTATGCATAGTACCCTCATTAGTTGTGATAATGAGTCAATAGGAGGTTCGGCTTGTGTAACTAGTGTTTTGCGTCCAACTTTATCCTTGGATTGCAGATTTAGAATCAGAATCGACTAAAACCAAGATATGTAAAGCTCATATAGCGTTGTGCAATCATAATTTTTTGCACTGTACATGTGGCACTGTGCAACCTGATGACCTAATCTTAGTCTATGGTTTAGGGTTTCCTACAAACCCCATTGTTTCTTTGCATTTAGTATTTACTATTCATTTCAGCTTTCTTAGGGTTTCTCCAAATTCGTTTGTCCTTTCCATTCTCACTTAATGTAGAAGTGGTGTAGAGCCTTTCTTCCGGGTAGTCCTATGAAGTTGATAGGTGCATAAAGAATACACTATGTTAGAGAAAGCTGAGATGGATCACACCGACTATGAAATACAAGTGTATGGGTTTTCGTTGGAATTTTTGAACTCTTGAGAAAGAAGAAGTCCATCAGAGCATGCATGGCATAGGGCCACATGATGCACATGTTGTGTTTTTAGAGGATGAGTTTGGGATTGTTCTTGGATTCATCTAGGTATATGGCATAGGGCCACATGATGCACATGTTGAAGATTCCATGTTCATGATGATAGAGGATTTGGCAAGCGTACGATCACTTAAGATCATAAAGTTATATTTGCACTATATGCATTGTTGCATCCTAGATGTTTAGTTTATGGACACCCAAATGGATAAAATGCTATCTTCTGTAGGTTCCCAACATGCATATGGGTTACATGAGATTGGACATGCATTAGTGCCAAATCACTTGCCTTTCCAGCCTATGCATGAGCTTTACCTTAAAGCTTTGATGCAATCAGCTGGCAAGCACTCATGCCTAGCATGAGCAAGCAAGGCACATTCATTGAAAGGCAAACACAAGGACAGATATAGGAGACACATGCTGAATTTTCATGTGGCTAGCAAGACAATGGTGGTGGTAATGACACTTTGCACACACTAGGCAATAACCCCAATGATGCTTTACTATGCCAGCATGCTGATACACATGATGCAGTGTTGTTGGAGAAGCAACATGTTACAAGCATGTTAAAAATGCAAAATTAGCTTGTGGTTGCAGATTGACTTGGTGGTTTGATGCCACCCTAGCATGCATCATGGAGGCAAACTTGATGACAGAGTCTTTGGGGATGGGGTGAACAGAGAGGAGAAAGAAAGAAAGAAATTTTATTAGAGTCTTTGGAAGACCGATGAGTCTATGAGATTGAAAGAAAACGTGATACAAATCACAGTAAGGGTGGAGCTACCTAAACGAGCATCATCACCCGTGCTGAATCCTAAGTCTGATCATACATAATCAAATACATCTGGATGTAACAATGAAAAGAAAAGGACTGGAGCGGAGCGGAATCCTCCATATGTCATGTCGCCCTGGCTGGTGCAAAGCCGGTGATGGGACGCTGGCGCCCGTCAAGGGGTGCCGTGCGTCTCGATCTCCTGGACGAGGCTCGACGCAAGACCAGAGCCACCGTGACTCCCGTGGGACGTATCCAGAGTCTAAACAATGTGTCAAAGGCTTTGCGGAAATCCACAAAGCAACAATATACCCTCTCCTTCCATGATCTGGCCTCCTCAATGGCACTCTTGAGTGTGAGTATGTGATCCATAGTCCCATGGTCTCGCCTGAAATCGGCCTGACCCTCTGCTCTGAGCCCTCTCATCTCTATGAACAGGCTGACCGATGCATCCAAGACAGTTGAATAGATCTTGGACATCACATGTCCAATCAT
Organism: Dipteris shenzhenensis; assembly: GCF_047967505.1. Lineage (NCBI taxonomy): Eukaryota > Viridiplantae > Streptophyta > Polypodiopsida > Gleicheniales > Dipteridaceae > Dipteris > Dipteris shenzhenensis. Next base: position 11,320,485 of record NC_141597.1, read on the forward strand.
GATAATCTTGTAGTTACTCGGGTCCATGGGATCCCCTACCTTGTGGATGGGGGTGATGGTGTTGAGTGTCCAGGTGCGGGGGAAGCCAAGGCAAACAACGTCATTGAATATCTTTGCTAGGATCGGGGCTAACGTGTCGATCCCATATGCGATAAACTCAGTGCATAGCTCCTCATGATCCTTCGCTCGGCCATTGTGCAGTTTCAATGTCGCGTCCTTGACTCCGCCTCTGGTGAACAACGTGCAAGAGGTGGGGCGAGGTGTGTGTATGAGATCCGGAGTGGGCTGGACATCATAAAGATGGTGTGCATACGTGTGCCAGACTCTGGTGATGGGAACCTACACTCAAGGAATATCCACAAAAAATTCTTAGAGTTGCTGCTGTACAAGATGTGCAGCAGCAGCTCCTCATTTCGAGGAAGAAATGTCTGCTTCTTCCGACGTACGAGACGTCGGTACTTGCGTATCGTGTTTGGTGTGTTCGGGAGGTGACATCTGGTTTCAAATCGGAGCTATCAGCGATAAGCCTTGCACTCCGCATCATACCAATTGTTGTAGGGTACAGAACCAAGAAGTGGTGGTCTAGTGGACCGTGTGGTGTGGGGAAAGATTTGGAGGGCAGCCTCGTGGAGTGTGCAACTAATTAGGGCAGTACCGTCCTCTATGAGTGGTATGTGATTGATGTAGGTTAGGAGTCTGTTTAGGCATCCAGAGTAGACCGGTGAGAGGCTGTAATCAAAGTGTATGTCGTGGTAGGTGTCGTGCTTCCTATGTGGTATGCGTGGTGTGGCTATACCACATAGGAAGCAAAGTGTGGGGTGGCGATAGTGAAGAATAGGTATGTGTGATCAGCTCCTGGAGGGAGTAGTGCTACGGTGAAGTGGGTGATACATGAAGTGAAGGTAAGGGATCCCATGATGTAATCTACTACACTAGTGCCCCCCTCGTGTGGGAAGCAAGTAAAACCACCTGAGGAGGGCCATAGGTCAAGTTGGTTGTAGATGATGAGATCATGCATCTTGCCCAGATCAAGGAGCGCGTGTCCATATGGTGTAACAGGCCCGTGTCGGTCCTATGAGGTCCTAGTCATACCTGCACGGTCTAGGTCCATGTCTGGTAGTATGATAGAGTCGTCTCGGAAGTCCAGGAGTGGTGCCTGGCGCGTGCTCGTCCTGGCGTTGAAGTCCCCAACAAGGAGAACTTCCCCGCGGGCTGAAAGGTCTGGGATATCCTGATGTAAGGGTGCATATGGCGATGTCTCACCCTCCTCTCGTGCCACTATGGCGAAGTGGGATGTGTCTGGCGGGAAGTAGCATATTGCTATGAAAAGGTCACGGGTGTCTGTGCGTCGGATCCGGATCCACATGAATCGGGAGTGTGTGTTCTTCCTCTCAATGGAGATGGCTCTAGCAAGGGAAGACTTGTACAATACTGCGACCCCGGTTGATCCTCGGACTCCTCCTGTATCCCTCATCTCATCCTTGAAGGCTGACTCCCATGTGTAGCCACTGACTATCGGAAGTGGACGCTTTGGGCTCTGGTGTGTCTCCGTGTAAAAGACTATGTCTCGTCCTAGCTAAGACTCCGAGAAGTTCTTTGGGTCTGACCATAAGGTACCATTACAGTTTCAAATGGTGTAGGCTAGGGTCTCGGAAACCTCAGTCTCATAGGTCCCGTCCCCCTAGGGGGTACGGGTGGGAGCTCGACGGGTGCCGGTCAACAACCTACCATGTCGGATCACGGCTCATTTTCCCTCCTTGCGGACAACGTCCCGTTGCTATAGAAGAACTTGTCGCTCCTGAATCTATAGTGGCGTCAAATCCTTGTCCATGGACAAGGTGGGATGCTCTCGTAGAGCGGCTCGGCGTCGGAGTGTCACTAGTCGAGCATGTGAATCGCTGAAGCGAATGACTAGGGGATGCTCTCGGTTGGGATCTCTCCCAACACGCCATGCTCCCTCTATGCCATGGTCGGGGACCCCCATGGTGGTGGTCACAAAGGTGATTGCCTCCTCCATGGGCATCGTAGTGGTGTTGGTGCTGTCTCGCGTGATCCCTCGTATCCGGATGTTGAGGGCCTTCGAAGCCCGTTGTTGCTGCTCATGTATGGCGGTTGAAACGGTTGCCTTTGGAGGCTCCCGTTTTGCCACGTCCACCCATCTAGTCGTCTCTGCTATAGCCGACTGTATCGTGGCTATCTGTGCCTCCATCGCTATGACTGGGGTCCCTCCAGGCGTTGCTCTGAGGGTCCCGAGCTCCTCTCAAAGCTGTGTGATGTCGGGTCTGAGTCCCTGGGTAAGGGTGCCCTGCTCGTGTATAATGCAGGCCTGCTCCTGGGTGTATCGGGCTTGCTCCTAGGTGTAATGTGTCAGCTTTGCCTGACGGGCCCGGATGCTGTGTATCTCAGCCAATAGGGAGTCCCAAGCATCTGGTGGGGTCCTAAGATGTCTTGGTCTAGGTGGGAACTTGATCTCGAGAGGGGTTTGAAAACTTTGAATGAAGGTTGGCTGCTGAGGTTGTATTGAGGGTGGGGACAGCATGATCTGGGCGGGGGAGTGGTATGTAGGAGTAGCGAGGCCGGACGAGGTGATGAAGGGTGGCTAACTGAGAGGTAGAGGTGATACGAGGGGAAAGTACTGTGGAGCCGTGGCCGGTGGGGCCAGTGGTGAGGCTACTGGAGAGGAGACCTGTGATGATGATGCAGGAGAGGGGGAGGAGAGAGGTGGCGTAGATGATGAGGCGGATGATGGTGGTGAAATAGTGGTGGTAACCAGAGGTCGACGATGTGGTGAGCGGCATGGGCTTTGGGTGGGCCCCTTTCTTCTGGGCCGTGTTGTTGTCCACTGTCAAACCGCTCCGGTTGCTGCGTTTGTTGAAGTCCTTTAGACTGAGTTGCTTTTGTGTTTTCCCCTTGTCACCGTTCCCCTTCCCCATCTCCACGCGTATGGAAATTTGGACCGAAGGGTCTCCCGCCTAGTCTCCTGTCCTCATCCCCCTGTTCCCTTCATTATGGGGGGGAGGCAGCAGCGGGCAAAGAAGGGATTGCAGGAGGTCGGAGCTGTTGGGAAAAAAAAGGAAAAAAGTCGGAGCTGCAAGCGGGGGTTTAAAAAAAAAAAAACTTGAGCGAGGGGCGGGGGCTGAGCGAGGGGTAGGGGGGGGTAGTGAGGGGGCAGCGAGGGGTAGCGGAGGCGGTCGCTGGGGGGGTGGCAGTGAGGGGGTGGCGGAGGGGGTGGCAGCGAGTGGGTAGCAGAGGGGGTAGCAACGAGGTGAAGGGGTAGCAGCGAGGGGGGGAGCGGAGGAGGTAGCGAGGGGGTAGCGAGAGGGTAGCGGAGGGGCAGCGGAGGGGGTAGCTCCTAGGTCAAAGAAGATCAATGGCATCTAGACATGGGTGAAAATACTAAGCTTCATAAGGATGATGAACAGTCTTGAAAGGTTGTAAAACAAACACTCCTCCATTGTAAGATCTCAAATTGGAAAATGTATGCTTAATGCATTGGGCACTGTATGGTGCCACAAATGGTCTCACAAAGGAAGAAAACCAAGAAGATCGAATAGGTGAAGGCAAGGGATCCCATGTACAAGATACTAATGGTGAAGAACATCATGATAGTTTTAGTTTTGAAACTGGATCACATGTCATGATTTTGAGAATACTCTAGATGATGCCATGATGCCTATATAGATCACACAGCCTCCAAATCCAAGACAATGCATGTTAAGTGGGGTTTTACATTTCATAATCTTCTGTACGGAAAACCTCATGCTCCTAATGCCTCTCATATCCAAATGAGGTCCAAGATAGAGGCAACATGGACAGTTGTGAGAGGGCAGCATTATATGAGTATCTCCATCACACCTACCATGCGTGTATGTACCCAGATGTAGGCAAGAGCCTACTAACAAAACAAGATGGCAAGGAAGTTATTGGTTGCTTTAAGTGTCCTTGTCTCACATATTAATGATGGATATAATGAGAAACCAAAAAAGTGCAAAAAGATTGCAATGATCATAAGAGATGCCATTGTGCTTGAGATCTATTGTTACCATCCTTCACTCGCGTGTGTATGGACATGGGAGCATCGTGAAGCGGCCTAGTAATACGATGTTTCCAGGACAACACCTTGGATGGAGCGCTTGCCTATAGGCATGCTCATGCTACTTTGTTGTATTTGGAGAACATGCATGTGTCCTACGATGGCCACACGGTGTAGTCTTCTCCTCTGCTATGTGGGCCTCTGGCTAACATGGATTACATGAGTGTGCGCCTGTTGCTTGTGACCCTTGACACATGCTACATGGTAGTATATGGGTAGCTAATGGTTTGCATCATGCCCAAAAAATCATTGTCGAAAAGACTGTGGTATTGGTATTGATCGTATTGTTGTCTTTGGAGAACATGCATGGGATCATGTGTCCTACGATGGCCACACGGTGTGGTGTTCCCTTCTACTATGTGGGCCTCTGGCCAACATGGGTTACATGAGTGTGCGCTTGTTGCTTGTGACCCTTGACACATATGCTACATGGCACTATTTGGGTAGCTAATGGTTCGGGTCATGCCCAAAAAATCCTTGTTGAAAAGATTGTGGTATTGGTATTGATGGTATTTCAATAGCACATGCTCTTTTGTTTCTACCTCTTGCATGTCAGGGAGGATCTGGAGTCTCAAATCACGACAATTTTGTGTGGTCTCAATCTTTCACCTGCACACATGAGAGAAAGAAAGTAAGAAAGAAAGGTTATTAAAGTCTTCGAAAGACCAAAGGATCTATGAGACTGAAAAAACAAGATACAAGATAAATACAAACACAAACACAAACGCCAAACACTAGTATAAAGTATATGAGCCCATGGAGAGGATGGTAACGATGGTGGTATCACTATGGCGATCCTTTGTATGTTGTCTGACCAACTGAGTCTACGGGGTAACTGAGAATAGAGAAGAGGGTCTCGACAAAGAGACACTTTGATGATGGTGGGTGCTAGGACAGCATGCACCCATGATAGAGCGCTGACGTTATTTACTCTACGTGGTCTGCTATGGTCTCATAGCCGTGGCTCTTTGTCAGACAAGTGCCACTGTCACCCCCATCGATCGTGTCCATACTCTGGCGAACATGGAGGTAAGATCCCCAAGCCTAATTTGTGCATCGACATATTGATGGATCTATTATATCTCTTGCTCCAAGCCTTGACTATGCCATCTCCGGAGCTAGATGAGCGCACCCTGATCTCATCTCTGTGCCTTGAGAACGTAGTCTCTATGTCGTATGGCCTCATGAATAAAGATTGCTAAACGTCTTGGATTTGGGTGAACCAAGAGGCTGGAGAGGTATCCTAATCCATCTTTGTGAAAAGACAATGGTGACGACCTCGAATCTCATAGTTCACATGACATTGGAAAGCAAAATGCTTCTTTGACTCAATCTTGTAGATCACATAGGTGCATATGCAGCCCTCTCTAGGTATTCCATCAGCCCTTCCAATTTGAATGCGTAGTCGGTGTGAGGAAACACGGATATGCTAGATCGAAATCCTTAAAGAGTGGGGGAGGTGGATCCATGTGTCACTTGGCGGGTTGACGAAGCCCTCGTATGATATTTAAGCAATGATCTCTATAGGATTTGAGCTTCAGTGGAGGCTCGCTAGGGGATAACTAAGTCTTGTATGTGTGAAGCTGAATGAGATCCTCTCAAATAATGTGGTTAGCCTCGTGATAAGTGAGTGGAATAGCTAAGGTCTCAAGGTGATACTGAAAGGAGGGTATTTTGTCCATGGGGAGTCCTAGGCTCTCAAACCATGTGCATGTATGGGCATATCAACACCTCTAATCGACCTTAGCTACTAATGTCGTGGATGCAGATAGGGCAAGCCATGGTAACATGAGGTCGAAGGACCAAAGTCCTTAGAGTCGGTGAAGTTATCTGATCACCTGGACTCTTATGTCAAGTTGTAGCCGGATGACCTCAAGCTTGTGGAACTAATGGCTTATTGTGGATCATCCATGACAATAAGAGAACCTGGAGCCTCTCTACTCAAGCCGAGTCTATCTCTGATAGATCAAGCTCCCAGCATGGACTGCCATAATGTTTTCTGCAGTCTTTCTTGAATCTCACTGTGGGCTGCCAGCTCACCTTTCTTCCGTCTGAGTTCAGCTCGCCACGTCTCTCTTGCTTTTGAAGGGAAGAAGAAAATGGAGCAGACAGATACTACAGTCAGCAGGGGTCCACGAGGTAGTTCAAGAGCGCATTTCCTCTACAACACACTAGTTGATGTCCATCTTGACTGAGTCAGTCAACACACATACTCGAATAATAAGAAAGTAGAAGATATAGTTCATGGAAAGATGGTTGAGGCTACTCCCAAGGAAATGGACGTGAATATATGTTGGGGTAAAGGCACATTGCCACCCCTTTATTAAAGATAAGACATCTATGGCAGTCATAGGATAAAACCTAATCCTAATAAAACTAATGAGTTTGTGGTGTGGCTCATCACTTCACACCCGCACACTTGAGTCTTCTCTCTCTCTCACACTCTCTCCCTCTTGCTCTTCTTTCCCCTTCTGTTCCCCTTCAACTGGTATCAGAGCCACTTCTCCCTCTACCCTTGCCTACCCACCCCCCTCGACCTCTACCTAGCCTCTTCATGGGCCAACGGGCCAGCAGGTGACAGCGCCGTACGGACGTACGTCGTCTGTACATCCGTACGGACGGGCGTCGCAGGTCTGCAGGCAGCACCGGCGGCAAGCGGAGCACAGCGGCGCGGGCGCGGGCGTAGAGCAGGGCGCGAGCAGCGCAGCTGCTCACGCAGCTAGCGCTACAGCAGCAGCTGCTAGCTGCTAGCCTGCGTAGGGGCAGCCAGTGCACAGCACCAGGCTGCGCAGAGAATCAGAGCGCGCAGCGCGCGCTCAGGTACGGACATCCGTACCTGCCGTACGGACGTCGTACAGGAGCCGTACATCCGTACGGATTTACACGGCGCAGGTACAGGGAGCTGCATCAGGGAGAACATTCAGAAATTTTTTTTTTCTGGCATTCCGTACCCTGCACACGTGCGCAGGTACAGGAAGTACAGCAGGCAGAATTTTTTTTTGGGAAGAAAAAGAAGGAGAAAGAGCTCTCTGCTCTTCACTCAGGATCATCCTTCAGTTCTCAAAACTGTGTTTTCTTGAAAGTACAGCAAGTACCTTCATTTACCTCGTGCTTGAGGTGAAGAGAACCACAGTGTGTGGTTGATTGCACAGTTATCTGTTTTCGTGAAGGAAATGCCTTGATTTTGCAGAGGACTTTTATGCTTTTACTGGGCTTGAATCTCAGTTTCCGGGTGAGCAGATCATAGGGCTTTTGCCTGGCAGTTGATGCTTTGTATGCCTTGAGGTAGTGTGGTGCCAGAGAGCACACATTTGCCTCGATTTCCGCAATGTCGAGGTGACATTTTTCTTGCAGGTCACATTTCTTGTGCAACACTCAGAGAACCTCAGTTGAGCCACGCTTGGCCAGGGCGCATCGAGTTTACTCGGTCCCTAACTGTCCATCGTTGACAGTGCTCAAAAGGTTCCTCATTGAGTGTTTGTACGTTGGGATCTGTGTATGTCATTTCTACACAGGGCAGTATATGCATTACACTGTTGGTTGATTCTGTCAGAGAGATTTTCACATTGCATGCTACCTCAGTGTTGAGGTGTTCTTCACTTGGTTCAGGTGTCAGATCAAGGGGCTTTTGCCCAGATTTTGTTTGATAGCACTTGGGTTACCGACAGAGATCTTCAGATGCATTTTATCCCCTTGGCAGAAGGGTGATTGCTTGGGATTTATCCCATTTTCTGTTGCAGGTTTTGTGACAGGCTGAAGTGTCATTTTTTTTTGGGTGTTTGCCAAGTGGTTTATGCATATTAACTCAGTGCAATACCTCATCTGAGGTGGGAGAAGTGATCAGTACAGTCAGTACAGCAGTGTTTACAGCAGTGTCTTGTGTCTTGTCAGCCAATGATGCACTGTTAAAGCACTTGTGGAGCAGCTGCAACATTCTGAAATTACTGTTTATGCCTATTTGAGCTCGGTACAGTGTTTCAGAAGGTACAGTATTTGCAGGGACATTTATTGTTTTGCTGCAGATTTTCCTGACAGTAAAAAACAGCACTATTGTGAGTGCTCCTGGCTCTTGATAGAGCAGGTTTTTTTTTTCTGAGAAATCAGAATTTTTATTCAGTCTTTTTTTTTACTTCCAGGGAGTCAGATACTTTCCTTATCTGATATGGCTTGAGGGGGAAGTGAATCTTCAATTCTGAACATAAAGAAACTGGAAGGAGCACACAATCATGCATTATGGGCAGAATAGTGCTTGAATGTACTTCTGTTAAAGAAGATTTCTAAGCCCATAAGGGTGAAGGGTGTCAAGCCATCTGACATGGCAGCTGATGACTGGGAAGAGCTTGATTTGTCCGCAAGGGCAGCTATCATGCTCACTATTTCTGACACTCTTGTGTTCAATGTTCAGGCTGAAAAGACCTCTTATGGTCTATGGCAAAGGCTAGAAGAATTGTATGCCCAAAAGAGCTCAGCCAGTAAGGTTTATTGGTCGAAGAAGCTGGTTGATCTTCGCATGAAGGAAGGTACAGCTATGACCTCACACTTGAGTGAGTTCAATGCCATCTTTACACAGCTGATTGCACAGGGATTGAATCTTGATGAGGAGTTCAAGGCTACTTTCTTGCTGTGTACCCTCCCTGAGAGTTGGGACACTTTCAAGACCACCCTGTCAAATTCTAATGTCACTCTTATTTATGCTGATGTAGAGAGCTCTCTCCTTATGGAGGAGATGAGCAGGAAGAATAATGCGAGCAGCAAGTCTTCAAATGCTTTGCAGGTACAGGATAGAGGCAGGACTCAGCAGAAGGGGAGATCTGCTAGTAAGTCCAAATCCCGCAGTCAGTCCCGTGGCAAAAAGGATATTGAATGCTTTTATTGTGGCAAGAAGGGACATGTGAAGTCTAAGTGCTTCAAGTTCATACGGGATCAGAAAGCCAAGAAGGCTGAAACAAAGGATGCAGGCAATGGAAGCAAAGGCAAAGGCAAGGCCAAGGCAGATGACTTGGATGCAGTGAATGTTGTAGCAGAGGACAGTGACAGTGACATACATGATGTTTTATGCTCTTTTGCTGTAATAGCACATGCTTTGGTTATTGATGGCCATGACATGCACACCTGGCTCTTGGACTCAGGTGCTTCTTTTCATGTTACTCCTCATAGGGAGTGGTTTACTTCCTACACAGGTACTTATGGAGTTGTTCATCTTGGGAACAACTATGCATGTCAGATTGCAAGGATTGGCAGTATACAGATAGTATTTCCTGATGGACGCATATTTATGCTTGATGGTGTCCGCCATGTGCCGCAAATCAAGAAAAATCTGATTAGCACTGGCTTATTGGATGACAGTGGTTACCACACCACATTTGGGGATTCCAAATGGGTGATTACTGATGGCCAGGCTGTAGTGGCTGAGGGTTTTAAGAGTGATACCTTGTACCCTCTTTATGTTTCCAGTGTAGGTAATCATGTTGTTGCCATAACCGAGCTGCCAAAGGTTTCATTGTGGCATAGCCGGTTGGGACACATGTCTGTTAAAGGAATGCAAGAACTGTCACGTTTGGGTTATCTGCCGTCTCTTTCTTTTTCAGATTTGCCTACTTGTGATCATTGTATATTTGGCAAGCATTCTGTGACTCCTCATAAGAGGAGAACTCCCCAGAATAGAGCACCACTTGATCTAGTGCACACTGATTTGTGTGAGATGCCACAATTATCACTAGGGGGTGCAAAATATTTTATTACTTTCATTGATGATGTCACACGCAAAGTGTGGGTCTATTTCTTGAAGCATAAGGGCGATGCCTTAGATGCTTTCAAGAAGTTTGTCGCTCAGGTTGAGAATCGGACAGGTCGCAGGCTGAAATGCCTCAGATCCGATAATGGGGGTGAGTATGTGTCACATGCTTTTGTGCAATTTTGCCAAGCTAAGGGCATCAAACATGAACTCACAGCCCCTCATAATGCATCTCAAAATGGTGCAAGTGAGCGTATGAATCGAACTATTCAGGAGAAGGTTCGATGTATGTTGTCTTATGCTGCATTACCCCATGGCTTTTGGGCAGAAGCCGTGCAAACAGCAGTTCACATTATTAACAGGTCGCCAAACAAGGCTTTGGAGTTGAAAGTGCCAGAGGAGGTGTGGTCTGGCAAGCCACCTTCATATAAGCACTTACGTGTATTTGGCTGCGAGTGCTTTGCTGATGTACGCAAAGAACTGCGCACCAAACTGGATCCAAAGTCTATCAGATGCATCTTTATGGGTTATGGTGACGAAGGTGAAATGGGGTACAGGTTATTGGATCCCGTTAAACGGAAGATTATACGCAGCAATGATGTCATCTTTAAAGAGGATAGTGTACACAAGGAACCCGTGCAACCTGTGGAATACAGGAGGGTTATTTATGATGATGTTGGACAGCAAAGAATGCCCATTTATATGCAGCAGCAGGCTGCTGCAGATAACCCTGTTCAAGAGGGTATACAGGCTGAAAATCAGCCAGATAATTTTGCCAATGATGCACCACTGGATATGCCAGCAGATGGGGCTGTAGAACAGCCAGATATGGTGGTACAGCCACCCGTCATGCATGAAGAACAGGCTGGACAGCAGCCTAATCCGGAACATTTTGTTAGGAGGAGCACCTGTGTACAACGGCCTCCTGCCAGGTTTGTTCCAGGAGCCAATAATGTGGCTGATTTTATCATGCTGACAGATTGTGGTGAGCCTTCCAGCTTCAAGGAAGCTATGGGAAGAACAGAGAAAAAGAAGTGGGAGAAAGCCATGCAGTCAGAAATGGACTCCTTACTTCAAAATGATACATGGGACTTGGTGCAGCTACCTGCAGGCAGAAAGGTTTTGCCATGCAAGTGGGTTTACAAAGTCAAAGTGGATTCAAATGCTTTACCGAGGTATAAGGCCAGATTGGCTGCTAAGGGATTTAAGCAGGAGAAGGGCATTGACTTTGATGAGATCTTTTCCCCTGTAGTCAAGATGACTACTTTGAGAGCAGTGTTAGCTCTTGTTGCTCATGACGACATGGATTTATGTCAGATGGATGTGAAGACAGCTTTTCTTCACGGAGATCTCCATGATGAGATCTATATGAGTCAGCCAGAGGGTTATGCTGTTAAAGGGAAAGAGCAGCTTGTGTGTAAGCTCAAGAGGAGCTTGTATGGACTCAAGCAGGCGCCAAGAGAATGGTACAAGAAGTTTGATGCCTTCATGCAGTCCCAAGGGTATCATAGGTGTGAGACCGATCATTGCTTGTACACCAAACGGGCAAAGGATGGCAGTTTGATGCTACTCATTCTATATGTGGATGACATGCTTATTGCCAGTAAATCTCAGCATGAGATTAGTGCTTTGAAGAAACAACTGCATAAGTCTTTTGACATGAAAGACTTGGGTGATGCAAATCATATTCTTGGCATGCGGATTACTCGTGATAGGTCCAAGGGACTTTTGTTTCTGTCACAGAAAGCGTACATTGACAAAGTACTGCAGCGCTTTAAAATGGAGGGGGGGAAGTCTATTAGTACCCCGTTGCCTCCACATTTAAAACTCAGCAGTAAGGACAGCCCCAGATCAGATGATGATAAGGCTGAAATGGCCAAGGTTCCGTATGCATCTGCAGTTGGTTCTTTGATGTATGCCATGGTTGCCACTCGTCCGGATATTGCTTTTGCGGTGGGAGTCATCAGCAGGTATATGGCAAATCCAGGCAAGCGGCACTGGGAAGCAGTGAAAGGTGTCTTGAGGTATCTCAAGGGTACCAAAGACTTGTGCATATGCTATGGTAGGCAGGATGCATTGGTGCATGGTTTTACAGATTCAGACTATGCAGGGAATGCAGATAACCGGAAGTCTACTACCGGTTATATTTTCACATTTGCAGGAGGTGCTATATCATGGGTGTCTCGGTTGCAGAAATGCATTGCACTGTCAACTACTGAAGCTGAATATGTTGCAGCCACTGAGGCTTGCAAGGAAGCAATATGGCTTACTCGGCTGGTGGGAGACTTGGGCATTACAGGAGATATGCCAGTTTTGCATTGTGATAGTCAGAGTGCTATCATGTTGGCAAAGAATCCGGTCTTTCATAAGAAGACCAAGCACATAGATGTGAAATATCATTTCATCATGGAGGTACTGGAAGACAAGCGACTTGAGCTTGTGAAGGTGCATACTGATGATAATCCTGCAGATTTGCTCACTAAGAGCTTGCCTACTGAGCGGTTTGCACATTGCCGCCACATCATGGGATTAGGATGAGACCATTCTTATTTTATGGTCTTGTATACAGTAACTGTATATTGCTGTAATTTTTATTCTTTTCTCCCCTTTAGGCACATTGGCCTTTAGGTGGGAGGTTGTTGGGGTAAAGGCACATTGCCACCCCTTTATTAAAGATAAGACATCTATGACTGCAGTCATAGGATAAAACCTAATCCTAATAAAACTAATGAGTTTGTGGTGTGGCTCATCACTTCACACCCGCACACTTGAGTCTTCTCTCTCTCTCACACTCTCTCCCTCTTGCTCTTCTTTCCCCTTCTGTCCCCCTTCAATATATACATGGAACTTCAAGAAGAAGCGGAAGGCACTAAATGTCAGGATGGAAAGCCTCGCAGTAGACGATTGATAGTGATGGAAGCTTCTATACTAGCATTAGGAACCTAAGGGAAGCCATACCAGAGATAACATGGGATTCCAATTCAAGCATTAATAGAAGGTTCCTTTCTTTGAAAAAAAAAACATGGGATTCCGATTAGATAGAAGTGTTGATCAAGGTGTTAAGCATGCCATTTTTACACTTGAATCATGGAGAATATAAAATTGAGTTTCTCAAATAGGCCAGTAAATTGGAAGACACAAAGGTTGGATGTTGGATGAGCTTACCCAAGCCCAACTGAATCAGAAACTAAAGGAGCTGGAGAAAGTCAATGAAGCCAAGAAAGAAAGAAAATGGGTTGATTACTGAATAACGATTGTTAGAGACCTCAAAGTTAAACGTGTTTTATCTACAGACACTCCGTCTAAAACTGATGTATGCGAAGTGGATTTCTAGCATGTCTTGTGTTTGTTATTTTGCCATGCCATGTGAGCAGTAGATGATATGATTTGCTACATCTTTGGACATATTCTAGTCTTACAAAGGTATATATATGCACTAGGCACTTCTGGTTCCCGGTTGTACTGGTGGTGATCTCGTGACGTATTTCGTTCTTGGTCTCATAAGCATTTTTGGTCATGATCTTGTGATGTATTTCGTTCATGGTGTCATGAGTTTTTTCGGCTTCTACAGACATTAATACATCTTTCTTTCTTTCTTTCTCTTGAAGATCACACCCGTGCTCGTGATTATCTTGTGGGATTCATGATCTTGTGATGTATTTCGTTCATGGTCTCATGAGTTCTTTCGGCTTCTACAGATGTTAATACATCTTTCTTTCTTTCTTTCTCTTGAAGATAACACCCGTGCTCATGATTATCTTGTGGAATTCAAGGTGTTACAGTCTATAAGGTCACTGTACCCAATAAAGATGCATTTTTTAAGCACTGCTTAGTAATTTTTGTCCTATCTATTTTGGAACATGAGCATAACAGATACAACCAAAGACTCTGAAACACATTACACGTGGCCTCTTCTTTGTCCGAGATGCTTGGGGTGTCATGTTTTTGATTGATGTAGTATCAAGTACATAAGCAGCTGTAAACACAGCTTCTGTCCAAAATATGTTCGGCTGCTGGCATTCTCATGTCTGAGTATAGACTTGGCTGCCTCAACAAGGTGCTTGCTCTTACTCTTTGCCACTTCACTCGTTTGAGGAGTGTAGGTAGTAGTGAGCGTTGCTTTATGTCTTTTTTGCTGCAACATAGTTTGAAATCATAACTTCTAAAATCACCCCCTCTATCACTTTTTAAAATTCTGATTTTCTTGCCACTTTATTTCTTTGCAAGAGCCATTCTTCTATGCCAAAGACCTTTAGTAAGCAGTCCAGATATGGAACATGTAGTTCTCTCTTCATCAATTTGCCATCAAATGTGTAAAGGCCTCCATCTCTGCTACCTTAGCCAACGACTAAATGAATCCTTTATGAAACATTTATGCTTTGCTTAAAGGAGATCATACATGACTGAATAGATAGCAAGTTCTTTTGAAGACTGGTACATATTTGACATTCTTCAAATACTTCACACATTTTTCATGTGAGGAAGTGTGCCATTTCCCTTGCCATGCAGCTTATAAGCATTTGCAAGTTCTACCACACCACTTGTGGGCTGATCTAGTGATTCACAACCAACCCTCCATCCCCATTCCTGGGCTCTCATGTGCTTGCTATCACTTGAGTCTATCATCCATAAATCTGAAGTTGTGGAGTCTGATAGTAAGCAATACTCATCTGCTACCATGACATCCTCAAAGTCTAGACCTAGGCTTCGTCTGAAAAGCAAGTTGATTTATCATCAAAAGCTTTGAGGATTTCATGAGCATGATATCATAGACCTGCAAAACTTCTAGCCGCTCATAAAGTGGACTGTTCATTACATTCTAAAGCATGAGATGGCTGCCCCAGACGTTTAGGAGTTAAGTTTTGAGAAGGTAGGTGAAGAAAATGTCATTCAATTTATAGCTGTGATGAGAATGCTAACAGTGCCACATTGGGATAGTTTTCAGATTTTCGCAGTTGTGTGGAAGAACTTTTGGCGTAAGCTTTGGAAATCCCTCAGGAATAGAAAGATCACTCTTTTCTTTTGGCTTTCTATTCATGGAGGGATTCTAGTGAACCTGTGAAGATCCAGGTTCGGGGCTGACCCTACTTGTCCTTGTTGTCACATTCAGTACAGCATTGCCTTTGGGAGTGTAGATAGGCGAGCACAATCTGGAAAGGTGTTGCTAGGATTTTCAGCATCTTTCATACAACACCTTTCTATATGACCTAGGGTGTAGTGGCTTGGTTATCTCTTACTGGCCCTCAGGTGTTTTTCGAGGGACATGATCCAGATCCAGCTCTCATTGTACGGCGACACTCAGTGGAGTCTTGTTCCCTCTAGGATGTTCCCTTCGCTCCTTTCAGAGCTGTTCATGCCTTAGTAGACACGTCTTGGGAGATTTTGGCTAGCATTGCAGCTTGGCATATTTGGAGAGCCAGGTGTACAGAGGTGATGAAGGGTATCCAGGTTCACCTTTCCTAGACTATAGCCAGTATTTGGATCGACACAGTACACACTCTGATGGCCATTTGGGCAAGCATACAGGGATTCTCCAGAGCAGCCACTGCCAGGAGAGTTACTTTTTTTAGAGTTTGGAGAGGATCTCCTTTCTTCTCTGAGTCTCCCTTAGGGTTGAGATGGCATTTTCAGCCTCCGCCTTGGTTCTTTATTAGCTCATCTTGAGCTGTTTTTTCCTCATGCATTGCATGATGTACTCCCGCATTTAGGCTTGCTCTCGCGGTTTTCATTCATACTTAATGAAGTAATTTTCTTGAAAAAAAAAAAGAATGCTAATAGTGCAGTAGTAGCTATCATAGGGGCTAGACATCATCATGTTTGTTTTACCCTATGCATCCTCGTACTTTTAACAAGACATTGAAAAACTTGGGCAAGCTCCCTCAGCTTTTACCACCCGTTGATAAGAGGAGTAAGCTGTCACCTTCGTTTATGATACATATTGTAAGCATCCTCAAACCTCTTAGTAACTACTTACAGCATCGATTTAGTTGGAAGTAGTATAAGTACCTTGTCTTTTAAGTTTTTACGTGTGTATAGTTTGTTTTCACTTTTCATGTACGTTCCTTCCCTTGAGAGCCTCTATAGAACGCATGGCCAAACGAGAGGACGAGAGTGTTTTTGTACATGTGTATAGTTTGTTTTCACTTTTTATGTACGTTACTTCCCTTGAGAGCCTCTAGAACATTAGAACGCATGGCCAAAAGAGAGGATGAGAGTGTTTTTGGAAAAGATTGATCGCAATTTAAAAGTATAAGATAGTAGTTATTTATTTGAGAACACAAAAAGTATGATTCATGGACAAAGAGAGTGAGAAAGAGAAATGAGGGCCTGTAATGAAAAGGTCCAGAAATTTTGGTGGAGGAGGATTCCCATCGAGGTGAAGGAAGATTCCCCTCAAGTTGTGTAAAAGGACATGTAGCTTATGTACGCCTCGTGGATGATTGGGAATCATCATTGTGGAGCTTTTGATCTTGGGGAATGTTTTTTTTTTTTTTCTGGAATTGCTGTATATTGATCCAGTTGAATATTTGAAGGGCAGGAGTACAAGCCTTCATGATGGTGGAGTCGGCCCTTTGTATAAAGAGAATGGTAGAAAGCGAGTATGTTGGCCTGTGCGTATGTTTAGTACACTACATCTCTTATGTTTGATGCTGACGATCTGAGTAGGGATGACATAGCATGTAGTCCAGGCTGTGATTCTCATTTGGGATTTGTGTTAAGTTCTTGTGAAGTATAGATTACAGCTGCTTTACTTTTCAAACTAGGCTTCCTATGAAGACATGTGGCTTTTATACTTTCATAGCATAGAGAATTTTGATAATCACAAAACGTGTTCCACTATCCCTTGTTTACCTTGTCACGAGATAAGCAAAGGCAGCAGAAATGTTGGAAGGAAAAATTTCCATGTTGTGAATTGTCAAGCAGTGTAGTCTTTTTCTATTGAGCAAGACTAGTTGTTGGCATGCTTCATATGGTTAGAACTACCTCAAATGACTTGAAACCAGCTTAAGAATCATTTTTAATTCTCTTCTGTGACATCTTCTTTGGCCACGTGATCCAGGATCTGTTGGAAGATGCTACACCAATGATGGCAACGCAGTTTGGAAGGCTAGTATTGGAAGGCATCACAAATATTTTAGGGTTGTATGTTAAGATGCTCCTCAAGGCTTTACCTGATGTAAGTGAAAGCGAAGGTAGGGAACATCTGGGTAATGACACAAAAATTGTCATTGCAAGAACTGAAGCACAACAACTTGCAATTCTAGGTAATGCTGCAGCTTTGGCAGATGAGCTTCTCCCTTATTTAGCTTTGAAGTGGCAGCAAAGTGCATGTAAAGAAAAGCAACATGGACAAGGACACGAACAATCTGCCGTATCAGGAACTAGATTGATGGATTGGCGACGCCGCTTGCAGCGTGCTGTAGATGAAATTCGGGATCGTTTTTGCGAGCAACATATACTTGAACTTTTGTTTGACAGAAACGACAAGCCACTGCTGACTGCAGAATTGTATTTAAGCTTAGATGATAATGGGAAGCATCAAAATTCGCATGAAGACCCGATGCCATCTCCACCTTTTCAGGTCTTTATTATAAAAACACATGATTTTGGATTTGTAAAACATAATATGTGTACACATACAGTAAACAAGACTGTTCATAAGCATTTGTAGGATATGCATGACATTTGAAGGATTTAAAGATTGCTTCCTGTAATGGGAGCTCTTTGTATCAGCAACTCCTTTGGCACACTAGGACATAACAGAAGAAAGCACAGCCTGCCATATTCTCTCTGTCTTTGAGCTTATTCTCTGTTATGGTTTGTTTCCTTTCTTTCTGCAGGTCCTATTTATGAAATTAAATGAATTAGAACAACTAGCTGCTGACATTCTAGCTGGAAGAGAAAGGGTTGTTATCTTACTTCTGATGAGACTAGCAGAGGCATTTGTGATGTGGATTTCTAAGGATGATTATTTCTGGGGAAGTATGGAGGATGAACCTAAAGCCTTGGGTCCCATCGGGCTACAGCAAGTACGTTCTGGCAAGTTTCTGTAAGTAGACAAATAGAAGCATATATAATCTTAAAGATACACAATACTGACAACATCCGCAAGCATGTAACATACTTCTTTTTTCTTCAAAGAGAGCATGTAACATACTTGGGAAAATTGTTGATACAAACACACATTATGTGACGTGCTTCATAACAATATCAGCAAGGATTACTCAGGAAATTGGTTTTTCAAAAGGCGTGAAGATATTATAATATGTGACATGCAGTTTACATTTACCCTGTGATTACCATAAAGTTAACCTTCTGGTCAACTGTGTTAAGAGAACAAAACTTTCACATCCACAAACACTTGTTTTCTTTATTTACCATAATTTGTTATGGCAACCTCATCTTTTCACCAGAGTCATTGATTGTGCATATTCGATCAGTTTGTGTTGGATATGCAGTTTGTCATCCAGATGGCATCAGCTGGTAGATATACCTCAAGAAAGATGCGGCAAACGGTATCTGCTATTATTTCACGTGCAGAGAATGCATTTTTAGCAACTGGAATAGATCCAAAGAGGTTCCTTCTCGCCCCAGATGTGTTTTGCACAAAATGTTTCTTGCTTTCCAGGTCTTTACGAGATGGATCAATTCCTTATTTGGGTCTTCTTGTAGTTGTGCCTGATTGAATCCTGAGTGCTCTCCAAGTTTTGGATTCCATCATCTTTACAGACCCAAAAGCCTGCCATTGGTTCAGCATTCTGCAGTATGTCATTCTATTGCAAAGTTGTAGCTCAGGTTTGCATTCCTTGTGTGCCTCCAGTGTCCTGCAAGAAGACCAGTGGTTCGAAGATGTTGCGAAGGGGTCAATAGAAAAGATTCTTGCTGAAATGGCAGGTGCTCTCTCAAATGAGCAAGTACTGGGCAGTCCAACGTCTATTTCTGGCCTTCTTTCTGGAGAAGGCATGCGAGCTGTTGATTGAATAATTATGGGACCATACATGATACAGGTAAGGACTGCTGCCATGAATATTCATCAAAATTTAATACATAGTCTGAAGACTGCTTGCAGTCAATGGTTCTTGCTGTATGTTGTTTGCCTTTTGGATGTTTTGTCTGTGTTTAAACCTATGCACATACATGTATAGACTTCAACAATGATGCAATATAACCTAGCAAGGTTATTATGTATAGCTATGACAGCTGAAACTGATCACTAATTTAGTCAAACTTCAACCAATGAAGTGAGTGGTAAGACTTTTACCTACTACTCTGTAATGCTATTGATTGGCATCCGATGTATGTATATCGTTACATGGTTTTATTTATAATTCACAGAAGGATAGGGTCTCCCAAAGACAGTGGTGATGAGTGACAATGGATTGGGTCTCCTAAAGACAGTGGTGATGAGTGACAATGGAAGAAATGAGGTTGAGCACAATTGCAAGAGTGTATAGTTCCATATCTATCCAAGTGAGGGACTTGATGTTGCTGTCCATAAAGCAAGGTATGTAGTTCTTTTGGAAACATGTTGCTTTTCACAACATCTATGCTTTGGTTTCTTTGTTTTCAATGTCATGGTTAGTTGCAAGTTTGTCTTACGCTCAAATCTTCATACGGAGTAAGCAACATAAGGAAATAAAAGCATATCATATTTTCATTATAGCATTAGGTGCAGAAATGCACCTGGGACTGACTTCCAGCCAGCCCTGATATGGGGGTACAGCTGAAATATGTATAAACCCATGCTGGAAGAGGAGGCTTGACGGCCCCAGTTGTACAGGATATTATTGGCTTTGATATCTTATTGAGCGAGTGGACCACATATTTTTGCATCCCATTTACGGGCTGCTTCCAATGGGAAGGGGAGTTTACTTCAAACCAAAACAAAAGAGTTGTGTCGAGAGAAAGCCATTGCGACCACATGATTGGCTTAAGATAAGTCCGTGCAGCTTCCATTCAAGTCGGTAAGTCTTGGAGCTAGTTTGGCTGGTGAAAACTTGCAGCAGCACCTTAGACAACATAAGGCAGATTTATAGAAGATGGATGAATCGTTCACAATCTTTTGCCCAATGTTAAGCATTGAGTACCTTTTTCTCGTTTAGCATGCATCTTGGTGTTGTTGAAATGACTAAGCTCCTTCTCTTTGGTTATAAAAATATTTGACTAGATATTGAAGCTATTTACACTTCAATATATTTTCAAGAAACAGCTTCAGGTGAAACACAGCTTGTTGCTTGAATTGAGAAAATCTATGAGAGAGAGAGAGAGGGAAAGAGAGAGAGAAAGAAAGAAAGAAATTTTATTAGAGTCTTCGGAAGACCGATGGGTCTATGAGACTGAAAGAAAACCTGATACAAATCACAGTAAGGGTGGAGCTACTGAAACAGGCATCATAACCCGTGCTAAATCCTAAGTCTGATCATACATAATCAAATACATATGGATGTAACAATGAAAAGAAAAGGACTGGAGCGGAGCAGAATCCTCCGTATGTCATGTCGCCCTGGCTGGTGCATAGCCGGTGATGGGATGTTGGCGCCCGTCAAGGGGTGCCGTGCGTCTCGGTCTCCTGGACGAGGCTTGACGTAAGACCAGAGCCACCGTGACTCCCATGGGACGTATTCCGGGTCTAAACAATGACGGGAGGTCTCCCAGAGTGATGTGTGTGTCCCCTCGATGTCTCGTGTGTCGTGCTGCGGTCGTCGAGTCGAAGTCTCTGTCACAACTATGGCTAGAGACTGGACGATCAATGTCACTCGATGGGAAGAACTTTGTGATCCTGCTCTGATGTGGCCAAGCCCCGTCGCTTGAGTAAGTACTCTGTGTGTCGGACCCCCTTGTGAATGAAGGCCGCGAGGCATCTCTGATCTGGGTAGGCAAGGAATCTGGAAAGGAGCCTGGAGTTGTCTCTGAAAATCTATATATATATATATGAAAATCTGAGAGACATTTCCATATATGAAAATCTATGTGAGAGAGAGAGAGAGAGAGATTTCCCAGGCTGCTCTCTCTAGGGAATGTATTGTTAGATATCAATGCTCCACTCTCGTGTAATTACGCGGGAACCAGCTAACTCTACTTGTAAGCCCTTTATATGAGGAGAAGGCATTTGAGTAGCTCGGTTATCCGGTAGGTCCTGGTTTGGACACTAGATGGGGGCCATGTGTGGCCTGATGGTTGGACCGCTTCAGATAGAGTTGGCACACTGCCAACTAGGCTACATGCAAGTGTGGGAAGGCATCCCATGACTGACCGCACTGAGGGTAGACGGAGCATTTTCCGAGGCAGCCCAATCTCGGGCTGCAGGGTCGGTTTGGGGCCCCAGATGATCCCGGATGGCTCTGGGCCGAACGCTTCTAACGTGTGGTCGGTGGCCTATTTCGGGACCAACCTCCAGTTGGCCGTTTTGGGCCGACTGGGTCGGTCTCCCAATTGGGTCTAACTGACTACGACTAGTGGCTATATAAGAGCAAGCCTGTGAAGCCCATAATCATCACTGGCTATAGCAACCTTGATTCCTTAGCATCCAATCTCCGTCCTCTACTGTTTTCAGCACGCCATCGAAGCTTCTCACACAGGAGCGCACGGTTGGGAGACAGTGCCATCTATTGTATCAGTTTTACAGTAATCAAAATTTTTATTATCCATACTATCTGCTTTTCTCTCTTGCATACGAGATCCTGTTATGTGTTGAGCACAGACGTTGTATTGTTTTCTTACATGGTATCAGAGCTTGGGCTCTAGCAAGAAGATTTGGTAGTGTGTTTCTGTTTGCGAGCAGATTATGAGAGATGGCCCAGCCCGCAAGACTGCGAATTCCACCATTCGGCGAAAGCGAAAAGTTAGACGGCACTAACTATCCACTCTGGAAGTTCAAGATGAAGACCATCCTAAGCGCATACGAGCTTTGGGATACTGCTACTAGGGTGGACGTGAAGCCGGTTGCGAGATCGAATCCAGCCAATGTAGGACAACACATAGTACCAATTGCGGATCATATTCTTGCGTGGATAAGAAGAAATGCAGATGCGTTGTGTTTCATTATCTGCAGTGTAAGTGATTCTGTCATGGCGTTAATTCAACATGTCACCACAGCGGAGGATGAACCGCCTTTCTTCTTTACCAGGAGTATTGGGGATGCAAAAGGAGAAGTGCTATGAGAGATAAAATTCTTCTCAAGCAATTCTTGCACCTGTGTTGCCACATCTTCCCGTTCTACTCTTAGAGAGACGGTAGGGGTGCCTTATTAATTGGCTTACTGCCAGGTTTGAGGACTATGGCATGATCAACATGTCTCCTTGGGGCCAATTGTGAAGGCATATCAGCAAACATGATACTCGCCTTCAGTTTCCTAAAGGGAACTAACTTGCATACATTTCATTACAGCCATTAGTCATCAATCACAGCCACTTCACTACTTATTGCAGCCACTTAGAAATAGATCCAACAAAGCCAAGCGCATATTGAAACAATATTCAGGAGCTAGATTGCACCTGAGTGCAACATCAGATTGGCCCCAAATTGTTGGCGCCCTTTCGGTATTTCTTTCATTTATTTAAGAGGCAAACAATACAACAGGGTCACTACCTGGCACTTATCCAAAACCAGCCAACTTAATCTTACCTGCAACACAAGCCAATCCCTGGCTTACAAAGGCGTCCAGCCTCAATGCATAATTCCATAGCACAAGGCATCCAAAATCCAGCACATATCCAAGTGCATAGTCCATGGCCAAACTGGAAACCATAAGCAAAACGAATTCTCTGGCAAGTTGACATCCAAATCAGCAAATATTATGTGACAAGCGGCTCTAGGAATCGACATGAACAAACTAGGCACTGTCCAGCATCAATACCTTTGGCACAGAATTTTGCACACAACCCGGAGCTGTTTCCAACAACTAGCCTTAGCCACACAGCTCTACCCAGGATATTACCTGTGCCAATCCTTTGCTGTCCAGCTTCGATTATTATAGCTGACTGGAATACACGAGGAGATCCTCCATGTACAAACTGCCAGTGAATTCCATACACTGAAACCTTGCTGTCCAAGGCTGACACACAGCCCTAGACCTTGCAACCAACTTGCAGGTTTAGAGAAAAACATGAAAGAAAGATTCCATCCCACAAGGGCTCACCCTTGTACTTTGCTTCACTGGCAACTAACTGCACTGGTACCCAATTACTAGGCAAGGCTATGGCATTTCACACTGACTGTGCCAACTAAGTGTGACAAAGCATCAATGCAAGTCCCCAAAAATGCTCAAATAGCCTCAAGGCATAAGAATTGCAATACATTGTCCCTCTAGAACCTTTCCAGGCACACCCTCTGTGGTTAGGTGTCTGTTTACAACCTGTATGGTCTAGAGAGAGCCCCAATGAAAAACAAAAGCAATAACAACTTTTACAAAAAATGGCAAATGCCTGTTGTCCATGGAAGAGGGGCAAGCTCTTTGCTGCACCTTTCCTCTGTCCAGGCCCCCGGGGGTGTAGAAATGACTCCCAGCCAAGGGAAAAGAGAGAGAATGAGGTAGAGAGAGATTCTGGGAGCTGAGAACAGAAAGAAGAGCAAGGCTCATGGGTGCAGAGGCAGAAATAGGAGAAAAAGGCTAGAACATCAGCAACAAGGCCTCGGAAGGTGCACCAATAGCCCGTATAGCTTCTAGGAACAACCTTGGGGTGTGTGCCAGTTGCAAAGATCACTGTACAGCAGCAAAAAACTAGCCTAGGACTGCATGCCAACAGTTATGGAGCAGATGAGCAGCTTTGGGATGCATGCCAGCCATGAAATCAGGTCCAAACATAGCAAAAACAGTCTGTACAGCTAGGAGGAACGTCCATACAAATTTAAATGAAGTCCTTACAGCAATCAATGAGGTCCGTACTGTCATTATGCAGGCTGCATGCGGCCTTGGAAGTCGTGCCACAGAGAGAGAGAGAGAGAGAGAGAGAGGGGGGCGGGTAAACACCTCGAAATGTGTGAAGAGAGCAAAACAAGAGACGTTGGAAAAACCGTACAAAAGAGGGAAATAGCCCAAACGTTGGGTGTAGGGGGAGAGAGGGGTGCATGCAAGACCATGCACCTTGGGGGATGCCACATGGCTCATTAAAGCCCCTAACCCTCGTTACCAATGACACTATTCATTTGCCCCGACATTAAAGCTCTAACCCTCTTTTACCAATGAAACATTGGTTTTCCTTGGGCCCAACATTTACAGCCCTCTTAGCCTTGCCTTGACCTAGCATTTGGTCCTAGTGGGTGCACTTCGAACTAGACTAGGGACTTCTAGGAAGTTGGCACTTCCTCTAGGCCAGTCCCTCGCGGCCAAAATGTCCATGGGTTTAGTTGCACATTAAAATTCATGTCCTCGTGACAAACACATCTGCAAATTTTGAGAGCAATTCTACATATCACAATCCACAACACGGGGAATGCTATCAGCGCATAGATGGCACACTCCCTCTTGAGCTCCCTGGCCAGCTGCCTTGCTGATATGACCTGCAATTTAGGGGTTGCAATACCATGCAATGTTACAGATTTAACCCTGTGGACAAAGTTGAGTGACAAAGCATATAAGTCTGTGCTGATTTTGCCCAGTCGTTTCAACCAATGACAGCCTAGGACAGCATCTATTGGGCCCATATCCAATGCCAAGAGATCACCTGCAAATTCATAATCTTCAGAGAACTTGATCCTTGCATCCTGGAAACTATATGTGCTGATCATATGCTGTCCATTTGCCACCTCTACTCTCAGCCCTTGATCTATTTTAGTAGCATCAGTCCCACCTTCTGTAAGGTTTTGAAATTAATAAAATTGTGAGTGCTACCGCTGTCCACCAACATGTGAACAGTCCTGCCATTAATCATCCCTTTCAATCTGATGGTTTCAGCACTTTTGTCACCCATCAAAATGAAGGGAGATGACAAAGTGTTGGCTGGGCATCCCAATGAATTTCCTCTTTGTCCATAGTAGCATTCAGCCTCATGTGCATGAAAAGGTATAAAAACTTGATGCTCCACAAGAAAAGATGTAGGCCCACGGCCTCGCATGTCAGAGTGGGCTGAATGTGGATTGATTGCACACCATGAATATCATGATCAGTAGCACCACCCGGATCAAAAGGAAAATCAGTTCCCTTCGTGGCTCCAGTGTCAAGAACCTCATCCGCATCACGTGTTCTCGCCATCTCATCATGAGAGGCATCCAAGGAATCTGTGGCTTCAACCAAACCTCATTATCAGAGAGTTCAATGATCATGCTAAGCTTGGCTGAACCAATGTTCCGCATCTTACACACATCTCGATGCTCAGGGGTCCATTTCTCCCCACACTTAAAGCACAAGTTTGCTTTCTTTCTACTGTCCATTATGGCCGTGGTATACTACTGAATTGCTGATTTTTCATTTCCAGCAGTAGGCTTGGCTCCTAGCTTGGCACCTGATGGCTTGTATTTCTCGGCATAGGGCATCTTACTCACTGAAACAGTAGGAAATCGTGGAACGGGTGTTGCTGCAGATTTCTTATCATTCCAACCACCCAACTTAGGTTTCTTCTCAGCCTCATAAGCAGTACCATGTATGCTGCCCGTTACATTCTTATACTTGATGGCATACTTTGGCTCAAATACTTCTGCAAGCTGGGCTGCCCTCTCAATAGTTTGAGGGTTATGTGCCTTAACATCTGCAGCCAAGGAAGCAGTCAATCCATGGATGGAACACAGAAGCTTTCCTTTTTCAGATACATCCTGTACAAACAAGGAAAGCCTCTAGAAGTGTTGCAAATACTGTTGGACCGTACCGCTCTACCACAATGCATAAAACTCTGCCAAGTATTGGTCCAAGATGAGTGGGTATATGAAGCTAGTGACCATCAATTCTTTAAAATCCCTCCATGTGGTTGGCCTTTGAGGTGAATCCCTCATATACTGCCACCACATGTGAGCATAATCCTACTTGCAAAGATGATGTGCTCCTCGTCAGTCTTGGGGTGGAAGCAGAAATAGTCTTCCAGCTTCGCGAGCCACTCCTCCAACTCATTGGGAGTGCGAGTGTCCCCTTCAGACTTATGAACTAAGTGCTTATCTTTCACGCCTTTGGTTGCATAGTTCTTGTTGTACCCACCAGAATATCGGGCATCCTCACGCTTAAGACTCACATATTGAGAAAGACATCTCATCACACACATCCTCAGGCAAAGCTCAGCAAGAGTGTAAGGCATTTGAAAGCATATGATCCGTGGTCACTTGCCATTTACAACATTCTACTGCATAGTAACACCACCCACCTGATGCACGGGCTGCATCTGGCTAAAAGTATTCATTGTCGGAGCCATAGAAGCATGCATTCCTGGCAAAGTCTACTTCCCAAAGACATCCCTATGAAAAGATGGCACAGCAAAAGCCTGAGAAGAGGATTGACCTTGCTCCTAGCTGCCCTACACCCCAAAACCAGATCCATGCATATTCACTAGTGCAGTATTGAAAGGATGCATATCCAAAGGTCAGCCCAGTATAGGCGGCTTAGCCTACGTAGAAGTAGAAATCTGTGAGCCTAAAGGTGGTCTGGCATCTATCAAAAAAGTGCTCTGCAGCACATAAAAGACATCACCCAAATTAAGATAATCCCCGTGCTAGGGTGTACGCAAGGGTCCAAAAAACGGGTGCTCATAGGCAAGGCGTGCATCAACCATAAACCCTCTACGTGGCTGGAAAACTCAACATGGCTATCTGATTGATCCCCATTCTGGGGTGTGGGTTGCTTAACCTTATCGTGCATAGCAATGGCAAATGTGATCTGTTGACCAATCTGTTGTTCCATCTGAGTGGTATCCTGCATAGCCATAGCTGTGGTAGTGCCTGCGATTCTCGAGATGCAGGAGAGGGGTTGAGTGGTAAGAACTTCTGTACCACTAGTCGATGCACCCACTGTGGTAGGAACTTGCTCATACTGAGCAGCCTCATCATTGTAATGTACCGAATCACGAGGGGCACGCTTGGATGCCATGGTGAGTGTCACAAGAGAGAGAGGAAGCTCGAATGTATGGCTTTTCTTGCAAAGAATTTCCCAATCTGACAGACATATCTGTCCCAACAAGAGAGTACAAATGCAAGCAGCATATCTGTCCCAACAAGCGAGTACAATTGCAGGCAAAGAAATGAAGCTGACTTAGAGGAATAGACAGCAAAAACCTGCTGTAATGAGCACCTGAGAACCACTAAAAATGCCGACGGAGAAGCTTAGGAGGAAGAGTGATGAAGAGGCTCCAAAATGGAGACGAGGTGATTCCAAACGGGGCTGTGAAAAGCCCTAAAAAGAGGCTAAAAAATTAACTTTTTGCCCCCCTCTCTTTTTTTTTTGGGGAGGGGTGGGCGGCGACTAAGTCACCTAGGAGATTTATGACAGCCCTAACTTAAGACTATTAGGATTGTTAGGACACTGACTTAGGCCAACATAACCCAACCTTTAACCCCAGTTAGCACTAACCTAGCCTAATTCCAAACTAACTAAACCTAACCAACATGTCAAACCTAACCCGCAGTTAAAACTAACCTAAGAATAAATCAAAACCTTACACTAGGGGTTGCGACGGGCGACGAATTGACGTAGGTGACCAAAATCCGGGACATCGGTGGCAGCATCCGGGACACTAGTGGCGTCGTTTGGCGCAGGTGTCATAGCTTGCCAGTCTGGGTGAGGCATCAATAGGAGGTATCCACGGTGAGCATTCGGGGGTCTCACAGATGTTAGCAGGACGTGCCGTCTCAGGCCTTTGGCCACTCGTTCTACGAGGTATGCTATCCCCAAAGCTGAATTGGGGGCGTCGCAACAGGTCTAGAGGAGCTGTTGCAGGGTTCGAAATCAGGACCGGTTGGCTTGGCCTTAGCTGACGTGGGTCGGGCAGCGCCGGTAGTGACGAAATGCACATGTAGCTGGTCATTGACTGGAATGTGGTGGCTCTTATGAAGGAGGCGCATAGGCCTCCTATTGGAACAAGTTCTCAGCTTGAGTAGCTAGGCAAGGGTCAAACTCAGCAGTTATCTAGATTGCTTGGCACTGGCTATTAGCTTCAACTTGTGCAAAGGGCAAATAATGAAGGTGAAAAGGGGAAGCAATAGTGCTAGTGTCAGAGCTGGAATTGGAATTGGAACTCAGAATCCAAAACCCAGCACTGTGGTGGCCGTATCTGTGTCTATCTGGTTGTCTCATGTTGTGGTGGCGGAGGGGGACGTGGTCTCCTCGATCTTTGAACTTGCTGAGCTATGTTTAGAGTGACCCCTCGTCTTGGGGGGTCTCCTCTGAGGAAAGCTGTGATAGGTCGAACCTCAATCTAGTGTGCTTTGGTCGCTCTCCGTGTCACGGGTACCCTCTACAATCCTCTCTCGGCAATCCACACTGCCCGCATATCAGCTAGCATCCTCCTCCACTCCATTTTGTCCTGTAGTTGACTCAAATGCATAGAAATCTGCAACATGCTACTGTTTCTTGTCAGCCTCTGTATCCTGTGGTTTGGTCCTCCTCCTGCTCTCTGATTTGTTGTAGCAGGGTCTCCTTGTGTCGGCGCATCTCAAGCAGATAGAGCCCAATGCAGACCTGGTCATGGAAGTGGATCAATCGTGATAGTGGGCCTGATGGGACGAAACCTGCATCTGCCCAATGGCAATCCTCAGTGCGTGTGAGACTCCTTTGTCTTGAGATACTGGGGTTTGATGATGAATCCCTCCTCCGATACTCTTAGGAAATGGTCGTGGTAAAGCTAGGTCTTGGTGGAGAGCTCTTGATCTCCCCCCAAGCCGGAGATGTGTGGAGTTGGAGGAGGTCTAATCGTATGATACTGTTAATCTCATCTCGCGGGATCGACTTAGGGGCTGCATCCATACTGCACTGAAAGGGAGAGAGCCTGTCCATTTGAATCCAGTGTGTGGCAAACCATGTGGATATACGTGCATACCATGTGTCTGTCCCGCTCTCAGCTAGTCGTCTGGATGACTCTAGAGCCAACCTCGATAGTCTCCACTGGGGTAAGTCCTAGGCTCTGTGAATGAATGTCACTATTTGGAAGATGGCATCAATCTGTAGTGGTGTCATGGCGAACTCTGCCTACACTATCTCATGCGGGATAGAGGGCTTGCTCAGAATCATCCTAGATCCATAGTCACCTATAGCTGCTCAAATTTCCTCCACTCTGCTATCGGTTGGTCACATCTCCAGAAGGATGCTGCATCCGTGGTAGTCGGTCGCACTAGTGTATCGAAGAGCCAATACTTCATCGGTGGATCCTGAATGTGTGCCTGGAAGCACTATCTCTCCAATCAAGCTAGAGCACCTCGTCCTTGCGTGAGTTGTGCATGGGCTGCATGTGTCATAGTGAAAGGGGGTCCTGTGAAGAGTGCTTCTAAATAGGTGTAGGTACTAGGGCTACACTATCTCCACTGGCTCGTCTCGATAAGTGAAGCTGAGTCAACGGAGCACTGCATGTGAGGTGTTGAAGACCATAACCTTGATCTTCCCAAGGTTGACTGTCAGGTCTCTCTCTTTGCAGAACACCTTTAGGGCTACCAAATGTCTCTGTAGTCCCTTTGCTAAGGATGAGACAAGGAGACTATGTCATGAGTGTATAGCAATATCTATATCATGAGATCACCAGTAGTGATCCTTCACCTCCTAGGCGGTCTATGAAGGAAGTGATCTCATCAATGTAAGCCCAAAGAGGGTCGGTGAGAGGGGCCAACCCTGCTTCACTCCCATCGTACTCTCGACCCAATCCGATAGATGACCAGGGGCGCGAACTCTACCTCTAATTTACTCATACAGGCTCATAACCTCCCATATCAGTGTCTCTGGAATCTGTAGCTCCTGTAGTCTCTTGATCATTCGGGACCGTGGGATAGTGTCAAAAGCCTTTCGAAAGTCGACA
Organism: Dipteris shenzhenensis; assembly: GCF_047967505.1. Lineage (NCBI taxonomy): Eukaryota > Viridiplantae > Streptophyta > Polypodiopsida > Gleicheniales > Dipteridaceae > Dipteris > Dipteris shenzhenensis. The sequence continues at coordinate 11,350,228 of NC_141597.1, forward strand.
AAGCATGTGTAGACCTTCTAGTGTTTGGACCTCGCCACCTCAATGATAGCCCCTAGAGTGAAAATGTGATCTAGGATAGAATGTGGCCTTTGGAATCCTACCTGCCCTAGTGCCTGCTGCCCCCGAGCCTCCGTATGATTGTTGAGCTCCCTCTCTAAAATTGATCCATAAATCTTGGCCAGAGCATGGCCAATCATGAGGATATGGTAGTTCCTAGTCTCCACAGGGTCTCCGGCTTTGTGTATTGGTACAATAGTGGTAGTGCTTCAAGCAGGTGGGAAACCGTGACAGCCCGGTTAGACATTTGTGCTGGACCGGAGCTAGGACCTCCTCTCCATGTGCAAGGTGCTCAGTCCGTAGGCCCTCATGGTCCTGTGCTCTCCGATTGTGTAATCTTCGAAGTGCAACTCATACATTATGTGTGGTGAACAAGTGGCAAGTGGTGGGCCTGAGCATAGAGGACATATCCGGTGGTGTTCGCGTTTAGGCATCATAGAGGGAACCTGCATACGTGTGCCACATCTGGATCGGTGATGGGAATAGGTGGCTTCTCTTCGATAGAAACCCCCATCTAGTGGTCAAGGCTCCTCCTCGAAAAGATCTGACAATCTCGTCCATCCTGTGTGTGAGGAAGGCCCGCCTCTTATGACGTGTCAATTGTTGACAATTCCTCTGTGCCTTAAGTGGCGTTAGATGACTCAAAGCCCACTCCTGTGTCAGAGCTCTCACCTATGTGCACTCATTGTTGAATCAAGGGTTTTGGGACATCTTCCCATCTCGGACCCACATGGGTCGGGTCGTGGGAAAAGAGAAAGGGGGAGAGAGAGAGAGAGAGAGAGAGAGAGGAGATTGGGAAGAGAGAGAGAGTAAGGAAGTAGGGAGAGAGAGAGAGAGTAGGCATGTAGGAGAGTAGGAAAGGAGGTAGGTAGGATAAGATTCAAATCAATCGATAGTACATGAGTGGTAGGGGGTTGACTTATATAGTCCCTAACCTCAGTCCCCAATTTCCCACTAAAACTCCCACTGGTTTGTCAACTGTATCTTCAAAGTACACGAGCTCTTCCGTGGCCATGATGGTAGTCATAAGAGCATAATTAGTGGTTTCAATCTGAATTGCTTTCCCTTTTTGAGCATATGTTAATATGGCTGGTGGTTTGCTTCCCTTAGTAGACCATCTGAGTCGCTGCTATGCAGGTGGATCCTTTGGCAATTCTTGCTCTTCTTCATCAATCGTTTCCGTAGGTGACTGAGTGATCAATGCATACTATCTCTTGTGTTTTGATGTTTTCCATTCAGATTCTTCATAATTACATCGATCGATTAGCTTCAAGTATAGCTATGAAATCTTTACGTGCATTCGGTACAACTAAACCATCCGGAATTTAGCGTGTCATCAGTCCTTCAAAATATTTTTGCATATTATGACTTTTCGGTTGATGGGATCATACAACTTGTATGCTTTGCTTTCTTCACTGTAGCCAACCATGATGCATTTACATAACTTAACATCCAACTTTTTGTGATGATCGTTATGTATGTGGCATATGTTGTGCAATCAAATGTGCGGAGATGTCCAATGCGTGGCTTATATCCAATGAATGCCTCATAAGATGTCATACCTTGAATTGGTTCGGTCAAAAGCCGATTGAGCAAGTAGTTTGCAGTCGCAATTGCTTCTGCCCAGTACTGATTCAGAAGATGCTTCTCATGGAGCATTACTCTCGCACTGTTTGCTGAAGTCCCACTCTTTCTTTCAGCTACTGCATTTTGCTGAGGAGTATCCGCACATGTGAACGTCATTATTTATGTAAAAGTTCATGAATGCTGAAGACATGTATTCATCTCCTGTGTCTGATGTCATGACTTTGATCTTTCTACCTATAGTGGCTCTATCAAAGGATTTCTTTCACACAGAAATCTTTCAACTCTCAAGAGGAATGTTTTTCTTTTTCTCGAAAAAGCACATGGTTCTCTTGAAGAGAAGAATGACAACCTTTCTCAACCAAAATTCTCTAGAACTCTCCGTATCTTTCTCACACTAAAGAAACTCTCTCACAACGGGAATTCTAAACACAAATCGACGATGGACGGAAATTCTCTCTAAATAGACAGAGATTCTATCAACAGAAGAATAAAATGAACACTCAAGAATCTCTCAATCTTTTTCACACCCTCAGATGGCACCTCGGCGAAAAGCTAGGATCCTCTGATACCATGAACAAATATGGAGAGAGGAGAGAAGAGTGGAGATGAGGAGAGAGGGCATAGCTACAGAGCACACCACAGACTAACTATACACTAGATTTAATTGAAAATAAAGAATATATATAAACCCCTTTAGGGTTAGGGTTAGGGTTTGCAACCCTTTCCTTTTTAGCACTCTTTGTGTTAGTGTTATCCACAATATCGAACATGATGTGGAGATGAATCCTCAACATCCCAAGTGACCATTGTCGTCTAACAAGGTTCTCCATCTCCTATTCACAAATTCGGTAAGTGTCCACAAGGCCTGTCTTACCAAGGCAGTCTTTTGTGTGTATCCAGACTATATCTGATATTGTCAGCCATTCAAATCGTCCATCGTTATGCATAGGAAGATGTCTGGCTTTTGTGCCATTCTTAATGTTTATATGGTGTTTACTCGCATGCTTTGGTTTCTTTATGCCTTATAGTATGTCCAATGCCATTGAATATTAGCAGGCTCATACATTTCTATTGGCTTGTGCATCAGAAGTCAAGGAGTAAGCAATTCGTACTGAATGAGTGTCGGATGCTCAAGTTATTGCAGACTGCTTGTCTGCTTTTTAGTTTGTGTGTTGTTCTTGTCATTCGTTGTGTAAAAGATTTACAAAAGGAGGGGATTCACACACTAGATGTGCTTTTCAATTTCAATCAGTTATCCACAATAAATGCATGTTCTAACCTGGTACTCAATTGTGCGTTTTTCATATGCTTTTCAGTTTGGATCATTGCTCTTTGCTTTGCTCTACCGGGATAGTTGAACCAACAAAACTCAAATGTACTACAATACAAGTGGAGGAAGTTTTATTTATTCATCGTAGACTTCTCAAAAGGTAACATGCACTACAAGCAGGCGTTTTCCCTCTGTATTTGAAAATATAGTGCTCTGTTGGTTACAACATTTATATGAAGGGTGCCACTAAACAATTGAGTGGGTATATTCGTATATTGTCCAGTACTGACATTTTCTCTACGATGCCTTCTAAGAAAAACTGGGGCAATCTGTATGTTCTCTATGTGTACAGCTTAATTAGCGATGCTTGCTGCTTTGGAGCAAACCAAATTAAAATAGATTAAATTTGCCAATGTTATTGTTAAAGAGTATGCTAGAAATTCTACTTCCTTTTCTTTTGCAATGACAATGTTATATAGTTCCTTCATCTATTTTGCTCCAATATGTGGTTTTTCCATGTTTATAGCGTTGATGCTGAATTTATAATTTTTAGGCTTATGAATAACTGCAAGAGACCATGAGAAGAGCCTCCCATTCTTCCACTATGATGAGAAGTTGATGCTGAATTTATGGTTTTTAAGCTTATGAATTACTGCAAGAGACCATGAGAAGAGCCTCCCATTCTTCCACTGTAATGTTAGCAATGCTAGCAGGTCTCATCGTAATGTTGTGGGATGAAAGCCCTTTAAAGCATCTCATTGGGAGAATTTAGACTTTTATACATTTGTAGATTTCTTTTTTGAACAAGGTTCTTTTAGCCTCAGTCCTAGGCTTTTTTGTTGAGTAGGACTTGACTGACTTTTTCTCTTGCTATGCATGGTGCATTCTTGCCTTGATCACTCTACTCTTGGAAGTTCTTTTCATGAAAAAAAAAAAGTTTCTTTCACGATAGTGTACGGAGTCCATGAGTACGATATTGTACGGAATCCATGAGTACAATGCTACAACCGTCACTTGCATCATGCTTTGGTGCTATTGAAATCCATAAATTTTGTGATGAATGAACCATCAATGAGTACAATGCCACGACCATCACATGCACCATGCTTAGGTGATACTGAAATCCATAAATTTTGTGATGAATGAACCATCCAAATCCTTCGTACTTGTCTATAATACTCTTAAACTCTTGATTATTGTTACACCTCTACGCTTGGACCATAATATGCATAACTATAGCACTATCTAGTTTTGCTAATGCAATCTAGAGATATGCATACTCGTATGCCAATCACTTCTCTAAGTATTACTTTGCTCCTCCCTTCCAAAACCTCTCTTCATGCATGATCCATTCACTTCTACAAAAGATTAGGCTACTCCTGTAAGCTCCCTTTTTTTCAATTGCTCCACAATTTGTGGGTTGGTCACAAATCCATAGAACACTCATAGTATGCTCTTTTAATGCCTAATAATCAACATTATCGCATAGTATATCTTTGATACCCCTCCTCTTTTTTTGCCATAACTTTCAAACCATTGCATATTTCAAAAGCTTTAAATTGGGATTTATAGCCACAATGAAAGGTTTCTAGCATCGTAAAAGTTCTTAAGTTAGAGGTGATTTGAAAAAGTTGACCGCCAATTATTTTTTGGGGCTTTGCTCTTCTTTTGTTGGATTGCTCACATAGGTTGATTCCCTCAATTATTTCACACATCAATGTGCTTATTTAGAAATGGGAAAGTCAAATGTGAAATAAAGCAAAATTCACAATTTCAATCTCACACACTTTAAACAACAATAACAATAGTAACAACATACATGGAAATGCTAAAAGGTAAGATTGTACTACTAGTTTTTGATGTGAATTTCATTGTATTAACCACAACTTGTTGAGGACTATCTCTCAACAAGGTTACAAAAGGGGATAAGAGAACATTCGTTTCTCTCTCCACCAATCTCTTTAGGCTATTGCACATAGGTCTTGTGTGAACTTGTGTATATATTCGATCTCTTGGACAATTGTGATATCTTGTATATCTCACTTACGTGTAGAAAATCATGATATGAAATAGCAAAGTGGTGTTTGATTACAATGTCTCCTATTAATAATATTAAACAAAGTCTTACAATGCAATATTGTTTTAAAGTATGGATGACGGGATCCTTAATGTGTAGTCAAGGTAATTCTCTATAAACCACCGTTTTCAATAGGGTGGTCATCTTGGTCAAGCAAGTGTACCATGAAGTTATCAACCTCCAATTCAAGTTAGCACCACTTTGCTAGGAGATTCCCTAAGTCAAGTTCAAACACTCAATCAAGATTTCTATGTGGTCACTCTAATTCTTCTTCTTCTTAGTGGATCGTGTTGTAATGGGGTCGACTTATGCCAATTTAGCTATGTTTCTTTCATACTCATCTCAATACAAGTCGAAAGTGGAACCCCAAGCTTTAACCTATTCTAGACTCACCATAAGGACATGCTAGAATTTCATCACTAACCATTGAGCCTTTGTTCAAGCCTCAAACATGAGCATGTGTGTAAAGAGGATACATCTCTTCATATAATCCTCAAACAGCTAGTCAAGGCACATATTTATCTTAAAAAGAACATCCTAGCATTGAAACATCTTTAATAACCCATTGAACAGATACTCATCATGATAAATTCTCTAATTGTTATGTAGCATGTTCATTTATTTGAATGTAAATAGCACTGATGATGGTAGACTTATCAAAATTCCGGCCCAAGCCTTAATAATAGAGTAAAAGATAGCCTTGAAAAGGAGGTCAGTTTTTGGTTTGCAGTGGTAAATGTAATGTAGAGTGTAGTGATTCCATTTATGTTATAAGTTGCTTTTCTTGTGTAAGCTAACATCAACACATGTAGTAAATCATAATCTACATGTGGAAGTATTTGATTATAAAAAGGTAGCAAGCCTTGAACTATAAGGAGAAGGAGGCATGTTTTGCCTGTGCTAGCTCCACCTGTTAGAAACAAGTGTATTTTTTCTAATGGATGAATTATTCTTTTTTGTATCATGATGTCATCAAATAGATGTCTTTGTTCAGTGTTTAAAGATCGATTTTTCTTAAAATATTCATCGTTTTGCACAAGGATTTATTTTTCAATAGGAATAGTGAATTTATTGTTAAGTGTTTTTTAATGTATGTTTTTCATGTCCAATGTGATGTCGTATCTAGGGAAGTCATTTTGTTGTAAGTCATGGTTTTGTTTGTTTGGGTATCATTATTATTATTCATGTGTAGGACTCTAATCCTCACTCTGAAAAAAAGATGCACTAAGGATTCGGATTGAGGATCTCTTTAAGTTGAAAAGTGTACTTGAATCCCAATTGATGAGGTATATATACTAAGAGTTGCTATCTATTTCTATCAACTTCTATCAACCACACAAACATGGTTAATATAGTAAGAGTTGATATCCATTTCTATCAAATCTTATAAACCATACAAACATCAACCAATGCTTAAGGGTAGCTATAAGAAGAGATTGTTGTCTTACAAGACCATCTTACCAATGAGTAAGCGGTGATGATGTGGGGTGTTCCAACATAATTTGAGATGTTGGTCATCCTTGAAAAGGGGTCATGGTGGCATCCATATGAGAGCACGCATTTCCTACAACCATTGGATTCTAAGAGGCTCATATGCATTACAATTATTTGCCTTGATGCTATGCTACCAAGGATTTCATGGTGAAACATATTCTACCATTAGTACATTCCAATAGGCTGATAAAGTGCCCTTGCCACTAGAAGCTTAATGAAGTGTTCAACATCCCTTCCACTGGAAAAAGAGGTGACAAAGGTTCATCCACCCAACCAATACAAGTTATGATGATCGAGCCCAACGAAAGGGATTTCAAGGGTTAATAAACCCCTTTGCTAGTAAAAGGGGTGCTAAGGGTTGCATGTCTCCAAGGACTCTTTCTGAAACCATGGAAGCCTGTTGTAGTGATTCCAATGTAAGAGAAAAGGGTGGAAGTTTCTCATTGGGATATGCCTCTTGATGCAATGGATGTAATGCAAGTGCAAGGCTGTGAGTTGGATGCTTTTGACCCAGAGGATCTTGATTGGGGCTTTGAGGAATCAATTGGAGAGTTGGATTTGGAGATGGAATGCATATTAAAGAGATTGAAAAATAGGTTATAACCTTTGAAGAAATAGAGACAAGAGACCAGCTATTCTTGGATACGGTACCCTTGTAATTGATTGCGTATTGCAAGTGGTATGGAGTTTGTGCGGCTTGCAAAGTCTGGGTGGCTCAAAGCAATGTGACCAGTATGGAAGGAAGGGTTTATTTGCTTTGAACCTAGGAGAATGTACTGGGCAAAGCAAAAGGAGGCTAGTGGACATTAATGTCCACAACTGAGGGGTGGACAAAACTGATAGGCAGACTTCAAGGATCCTAATTTTGAATTCCTAGTGATAGAAACTAGTTGAAACTATGATATTGTGTTTGTTGGGCCATGTTTTCTTGCAAGCAAAAATTAATAGTGTGGGTTGTAAAAGTTATGATGGTTGCAAGATGTGTAAATGAAGTATATGAATTGGCGGCCCTTTTTCAGTATTAGGTATATGTTTGTGTGTTAGAGGCATGTCATAAAGGTCACCCACAGTACTTTGGTTTCCCTTATCAACAATCATTATAGTACTCCATGTCTACATCTAATGCCTTAAATCTAGATGCTTTTTTCCTTACATTATATCTTGAGCCAGTTGCTAGGTTATAAGCCTCATCTTGATATTTTTGGGCCTAGCTACTCAACAAGAATGAACAAGCTTGCCTCATTCTATCCATGCATTGATCTTTGGCTCCCTCTGTGGCTTTGAGTAGCCTCCTTGATTGATCTCAAAATATGATTCTACTTTTCAAATGTTGATGGCCATTTTATGGCTCACTATGGTCCTTGAACCTTTCTTCTTCATGATGATCCTCATTCTCAGATTGTTTTATCGGTTTTGATTGATAGTTGGATTGAGGAATGATAGAACAAGACAAAGAAAACAAGAGCCCTGCATAAGTAGCCAAGATTAAATTATTGAGTCCTGGTGGAAATCTAGCCTAAGGAGGAGCTTTCCTTTCGGTGGCGAAGGTAGCTCTATCTTTGCTTGAAGTGGAGGGGAAGGCAGGATCCTAGATACGAGTCAAGGACATGCTCCCATGGGATGTCTTCCTCTAGTTGAGAAATATATGTTTCTTTTAGAGGGGCTTCTTCATGTACTCCTCTACATTGATTATCTTGTCCATATGTTTTATTTTACTATCGTTTGTGACCCTTGCGTAGTCATTTTCCAATACACTATCCTTGGGGTCCATTAGAAAAAATTAGAGCTCAATTTGGGGCCTTTGAGCCCAGAAGGAAAATAGCCCTCCGCCAATCAAACGAGGTCCAATGTAACGTTGGAAAAAATAAAAAAAAGGAAGACGGCCGAGTTTGCATTCAATGAGGATACCTGAGTTATATTTGACATAGGGTGCAAATTTTTGTGTTTTGGACGTCACCTGCGCTTCCAAACCCCCAAAAGGATGTCAAAAACACTAAAAACGCTAAAAACGGACAATTGGAGGCTCGAAAAAGGTAAAAAAGGCCCGATCCTTTTTGGCCTTTTTTGAGCCTAAACACCAAATTCTGCACCCTATGTCAGATATAATAAAGTAGCTCAGGTGTCCTCATTGAATGCATCTTCCTAGAACACGTACTTTGCCAGTTTGCTTTTTAATATTATCCATTTTTTAATTTTAAAAAAAGGAATATAGCAATTTCTCTTTGGGCCCCAAAATGAGCTCGCATTTTTCCTAATGTTTATGGAATTTTAATTCAACACCACACAAGCAAGAAATCCTGAGTCTCTACTCTAGATTTCAAACTGTCACATCTAAGCTCTCTTTTAGATCATCAAATAAATCATATAGTGAAACTTGTACATTGTGCAAGCTAGGATCCTATTGATTTCTTTTCCCATTTGCCATCTTGATTGAATGCAACTTGGTACAACAACTTTTTGCTATGGTGGTGTGCACTTTGATGGCTTGTTGTTGCTCTTTGAGTAAGAAGGCTACCTATATTGTGTTAGTATTGATATATACAAATTGATGTATGTCAAGATTACCAAGCTAACATCTTATGTGATTGATGAACCTAATAATGTCACCAAAAAATGCATCTATGATGGTGGACTCATTTAAGTTTGACCCTCTTATGGCCACATCATACCTCCTTGATTGTCGATGGCTACAAATACTCAAAAATAGACCAATCTCAAGGAATGATAATAGCATGATGATCAAGCATCCTTGTTGGCCTTCTTAAGGAATGAAATTGTGTCTCATTTCTTGTTAAACTTGACCATGCATATGAAAATTCTTGAGATCAACTATTGTGATCCTCTCCATGGATCATCTTCTCCCACCACATATACAAGCCAACATCTACTTAGGGCAGTTCAACATGAGGACGCAACCCATTCAAGAATTCTTTTATTTCCTTAGTGAGGTGAGGAAAATACTTGAAAAGGAGCTTCTTAAAGGTAAAACCCATTGAGCTTCTCCTCAGCTCTTACCTTCTCACCAAAGAAGGTAAGAGCTGAGGAGAAGTGAAGAAGGCTTTGAAATATCTAAAGTGTGTGATGAGAGAGCTAAAGAAAGGCCAATAGATTTTCAATAGTTTTGAATAGAGAGCATGTTCAAGGTCTAGAAGTAGCCAATAATCCCCTCAATAGGGCCATTTGGGTGCCAAATGCGATACAAAGTAGTAGTGAGGAGCTCCACCAGGACCAAGCCCTTCATTGAAATCACTCTCCCCAAGACTGCGAGAGGGAATTGTGATGGGATTTAATAAGGCCTTCATTGACATCACTCTCTCCAAGAGTGTGAGAGGGCATTAAGATGGGATTTGAGTGACTCACAAAGTCAGACCTAGCCTCACATTGCCTCACAAATCATTACAACAGTTCTTGCCTTGACCTCCAAGCCACGAAGATATATCGGGTTGATTTCTCTTATCAATCCTCCAAGGCATGGTGGGTTCAATAGGGAGATAGGACGACCATAGAGTTTTTTTAGACCAATGGCTCCCAATCAATAGAGATGTAGCTGATAGCGGCTATGGGATGCGAGTGGTTAAATGCACTCATACCCATAGGAGATCATAGAGATGAGCATAGACTTCTATTGACATCTTGTTTACCCTAAGGAGGAGTCCTCTATATCCTTGTAACTAGGCTCTCAAGGCTATCCCCATAGAAGTTCCATCAAGAGAATGGATTGACATAGTCCTTTTGGAGGTGCTTCTAAGAGTTCATTCACCCCCCCCTTCAAATAGATTTTAAAGGAGATTTTCGACACTAGCTCTTTGCCCCAGTCCTTAAGTTGTGATTGGATTTCTTGATCCCAAAAGGGGGGATAGATTTGACATCTATAAGTGGAGATTGATTACTTTGTTGGACACCACTTACAAGATCTTAGCCAAGGTCTTGAAAATGTAATTATTATGACCACATAATTGAATTGCACCACATATGTGTTAGCCATCTCCACTAAATCATCCCCCAGAATGTCCCAAAAGCCAAGAAAAAATTCATATGTAAGACCACTTGAACCAAGGGCTTGAGCTTTCTTCATGCATTCGACAACATCCTATAGCTCATCCCGAGTGAAGGTTTTGGCAAGCATGTTTCTCTACGTGTCAAAGATACAGGATTGGATATCCATAAAGATGCTAGACAATGCCTCATGCAATTCATCATCTTGCAAAACACGCTGCCCATTAAGCCCCTTAAGATGCATCAAAATGATATTTACAATGTGCTAGAATTCCACCTGTATTTTACCATCTGGACCCATCCCCATGTCAATTGTTTTTCTTTGCTATTTGCATTAAGCAGCCTAAAAAAAGAACTTGGTAGGGGCAATTACCAAGCTGCAACCAAGTTTGTCTATCCAACATTCTGGCATGATCAGCATCCTCAAATTCTTGCATTCATCTCCTATTCTAATTTCGACAATAGACGTGCGAAATGGCTATTTAGAGGTCATTCCTCTAGTGCACTCTTCAGTGAAAGACGAATCTTGGTCAATATCTTCAAGCTTCCATTTGCAGCGTTTATCATTTCTCTCCCAATTCCTAGCCATAAGCACAATTAAACAAATTTTTTTGGAAGAAAGAACCTTCTTATTGAACTTAAAGGAGATGTCCAAAGACTTGTCAACTACAGATAAAATACCAAACTGCCATCCGATTGGGATGTGATCCGATAAGCAACCCCGTCGAGGCCTGCATTCACCATCCATTCTTTGACCCATACACTCTATCTAGTCTTCTAGCCCTAAATAGCTCCCCCTTTCTTCTAATATTCCAAGAATATCCACCCATACCCATTGGCGAATCCAGCTCAGCACAATCTATTAGACCACAATTAAGACATAAATCCTCCCTAGGGGTTCATTAGAGTCTACAAAGAACCTTAGTCGACTTTCCCTTCCCTCCAACTAGACTCCAAGGCTCTTGAGAGCTTGTACTTAACCGAGATACTTCCTTATTGTTGAGGGGTAGTTTCACCACTCTACCTGGTCATCATCACGAGGTAAGACTAGGATAGAATAGTAGGCTGATATGTTATCCTTTATAGTAATCAGTTATAACAGTAGAAAAGCCACTACGTTGGAGTTTGTCCCAACCATGATACTGTGAGCTCAGACCGTTATTGAACTGTTGTAATGACTCATGCAAAGTTCCAGAAGGATCTTCATGTAGTTTTCAAAACAAAATATGAAGAGAGTTTTTACAAGCAGCAATAGCCGTAGTTTTGGCTCCAAGAATTATGTGTACAACTGTTCTTTCATTTCTATTTCTTTTTAGATTATGTTCCGACTGTACTTGTAGTTTTCAAGATCTTATGGATTTCTGTGCATGAATTCACTAAGTGTTCTTCATTGTGTATACCAAGAACATAATTGGCAATCCTATACATGTTCAAACTCAAAAGAATGAAAACTAAATCTGAAAGGTGACTGAACAAAGTGCGACGCCTTTTCAATGCAAAGCCCAACATAACAAATCAAAGTAAAAAGTCACCAATACAAAGACAGCAAGCACCACCACTGAAGAACTCAAGCTGGTGAAACATGAAAACGTGGGCATGACAAGCCGACATGATAAGAACACATGGACATGCCAGTTAAACTTGTGCTGAGGAACGTGAAAGAATCAGACAATGCTTTGACAATCATCCCTAGGGGCAGTTGATCCATGATAAAGTAAGAATATGACAACATAAGAAAGACCAGCCCAAGACAAGAATTGAGAGTGCTCTCAACGGAAGCAAGAATGGAAGAGGGAGAGAGAGAAACAGAGAGCTACACAAGTTTTGGTGGGTGCAGAACCACCCTAATCTTCTTTTTCATTCATTTATATATGTGTTTGAGTATTGTACATAACCGGGGTAAAGGCACAGTGACCTTTAACCCCCACAACCTCCCAGTTAAAGGACAATGTGCCTTTAAGGGAGAACAACCAGTGAGCATACTATCCAATGCCCATCAATACACGACAATACTCAAACTGCTGACTAGGTAGACTCTTCGTCAGCATATCTGCAGTGTTATCATCTGTATGAACCTTGACAAGCTCTATGCGCTTGTCCTCAAGTACCTCCCTGATGAAATGGTACCCGCCCTCAATGTGTTTGGTCTTTACATGAAAGACCGGATTCCGTGCTAGCTGAATAGCACTCATAGAATCACTATGCAATGTTGGTACACCTGTATGAATCCCCAAATCTCCCACTAGCCGATCAAGCCATATAGCCTCCTTGCAACCCTCTGTGGCTACAACATACTCAGCCTTTGTGGTAGACAAAGCAACACACTTCTGTGCACGAGACATCCACGACACTGCACCACCTGCAAAGGTGAACACATAACCAAAAGTGGATCTCCTACTATCCACATGCCCCGCATAGTCTGAATCTGTGTACCCAAGTACACGCATGTCTCCTCTACCAAAGCAGATGCACATCTCCTTGGTACCCTTGATGTACCTCATGATGCACTTAACTACCTCCGAATGCCTCTTTCATGGATTAGCCATATACCGGCTAACAACTCCCACTGCAAATGCAATGTTTGGTCTAGTAGCTATCATAGCATACATAAGACTCCCAACTGCTGATGCATAAGGAACCTTGGCCATCATGGCCCTCTCCTCATTTGATTTGGGACTATCTGGGTGACTCAATTTCACATATGGAGGCGATGGAGTACTCACTTCCTTCCCCCCCTCTATATTGAAACGCTGCAATACTTTTATAACAGACTCTTTTTGTGAAAGCCAAAGGAGTTTCCTACTCCGATCACGCGTGATGCGCATACCAAGAATATGACCTCCAAGTCCCAAATCCTTCATATCAAAGGCCTCATGCAACTTGGCCTTTAATGCATCTAGCTCATAAGTATTCTTGCTAGCCAATAGCATATCATCCACATATAGTGCCAAGATTATCAGGCTATTATCCTTAGCCCTTTTAGTGTAGAGGCAGTGATCAATTTCACTCCTTCTAAAACCCTGGGACTGAATGAAAGCATCAAACTTCTGATACCATTCTCTAGGCGCTTGCTGAAGACCATAGAGACTCTTCTTCAGCTTGCAAACTAAATGCTCTTTGGCCTTTTCTTCAAAGCCTTCTGGCTGCACCATGTAAATTTCCTCATGCAAATCCCCATGCAAGAAAGCTGTCTTGACATCCATCTGCATAAGCTCCATATCCTGTGCTGCCACTAGTCCAAGCATGCATCTAAGTGTGGTCATCTTCACAACTGGAGAGAATATTTCATCAAAGTCCACACCCTTCTCTTGCTTGAACCCTTTAGCGACCAAACGGGCCTTGTACCTAGGCACATCATCACCTGTGACCTTCATCTTGTAGACCCATTTACATGGCAATGCTTTCTTTCCATGTGGCAAAGAAACCAAGTCCCAAGTCTTATTCTTCATAAGTGAACTCATCTCTGATTGCATAGCATACTCCCACTTGCGTTGATCCTCGCACATCATAGCCTCTCTGTAGCAAGAAGGCTCCCCGCAATCAGTAAGCATCACATAGTCTACCCCTGGAACAAACCTATCAGGCGGTCTAGACACTCTAGATGATCTTCTCAAGGGCATTTCAGCTTGCAATCCCACCTGCATATCAGCCACATTTGGCTCATCATTTCCCACCAATAGATGATCCATCATCTACCCTCTGTGGGAGTACTTGGTGGTACAATTTCTTGCACATTTGGTGCATGGACAGCTTGCTGTCTATCAACATATGCAGGTGGATTCACATTCTGGAAAGTGATTCTCCTCATTTCCACATCCCTCATGGGTGTCTTATGCAACTTATTTTCATTAAAGACTACATCATGGCTGTGTATGATCTTCTTTGCTTCTGGGTCCCAGAGACGATAGCCCATCTCTCCACTTTCACCATAACCCAGAAAGATGCATTTCCTAGACTTAGGATCTAGCTTCTTTCGAAGCTCTATCGGCACATGTGCATATGCCTCACCTCCAAATATACGCAAATGAGAGTAAGAGGGCTTCTTGCCACTCCATGCCTCTTCAGGAATACTGCCATCCAAACTCTTACTAGGTGATCTATTGATCACATGCATTGCAGTCTTCATTGCCTCAGCCCAAAAACCACCAGAAAGACTTGCATTGGAAAGCATGCATTGCAACCTTTCTTGAATGGTACGATTCATCTTTTCTGCAGCTGGATTTTGCTCTGGAGTATGAGGGGATATGAGCTCCCTCTTAATCCCACGTGTATCATAGAAATGCTGAAAGTCACGAGAGAGGTACTCTCCACCATTGTCAGTTTGTAGGCATTTAAGCGTTCTACCTGACTGATTCTCGACAAGGCTAGCCATTTCTGAAATACTTGGAACACATCACTCTTCCGAGCTATAGCATAAGCCCACACTTTCCTAGTTGAATCATCAATGAATGTCACATAGTATTCAGCCCTGCCTAATGATCGTGTAGGCATGGGACCACATACATCTGAATGCACCAAATCAAGCTTTTCAAACTCTTTCTTTCCCCTTCTTTTATGAGCTGATTTAGTCTGCTTCCCATAGAGATAGTGCTCACAAAATTGAAAATCAGAGAAACTCAAATGCGGTACATAACCCAAATAGCATAAGAGTTTCATCCATTCTCGCTCATGTGCCCCAACCTGCAATGCCACAAAGAAGTGCTTGGCTGCTTGGTTATTGCAACAACATGATCAAATACCCCTGATACATGTAAGGGATACAAAGTCCCACACTTGGCACCCCTGGCCAAAAGCATAGAGCCCTTCTGAATTTTCCAACTCTGAAAGCCAAAAGTGGTATGAAAACCAGCATCATCTAGCTAACCCATTGAAATAAGACTCTTGGTCAACTTAGGCACATGTCTCACATGTTTCAAAATAAATGCAGACCTATTTGCAAAAGAAAACTTTATGTCACCTACTCCCACTGTCACATGCATAGTCATTTCCAAGATGCACACAACCTGTCTTTCCACTGTCATAAGTGGAGAACCATTCCCTATGGGGAGTAACATGGAATGAAGCACCAGAATCCAAAATCCAATCCTGGGAATATGCATCATCTGAAGTGGTAAGCAACTCTACAGATAAACTAGACATGAAGAGAACGTCATCGTCACTATCATGTGTGATTGCATTGATCTCCTCGATCTTCACTTTTCCTTTGTCCTCCCTTGGACTCTCTTCCTTTTGATTTGCACCCCAATTTGCATTCTTTTTCTTATCCTTTTGCTCTCTTTTCAGCTTGTAGCAATCCTTTTTCATATGGCCCTTCTTTCCACAGTGGTAACACTCAATGTTCCGTGCCTTGGGTGTGCTACGAGACTTCCCTCTTTCTTGGGACTTCCCCCTGAACTATGATCTGCCCCTTTGCACATTTAAGGCTACATCCTGCTTGTTGCCGTCCATAGATTTCCGTGTAATCTCCTGGGTCAACAAGCTACCCAAAACATCATCAAACTTCAATACTCCACCGAGTGCAGAGTTATTGACAGCTGTACGGAAGGTATCCCATGAGGATGGCAATGAACATAAGAGAAATATTGCCTTAGTCTCCGCATCAAAATTCATCTTTTGAGCCTGAAGCTGGCTGAAAATAATATTGAATTCATTCAATTGAGAAGCAATGGAGACCCCTTCCTTCATTTGCAGCTCAAACAACCTCTTCATGAGGTAAACTTTATTAGAGGTAGTTTCCTTCTCATAAGTGGCACACAGTTTCTTCCACAAATCTTCCATAGTTTGCTCATTTACTACTACGAAATAAACTGACTCGGCAAGATGAAATTTAATAGTAGACTTTGCTAATGCATCCAACTCATTCCAATCATCCTCAGACATATTTGCAGGCTTAGCTTCGATCCCTGTAAAGGGTTTAATCTGCTTCTTTTGAATAAGCACATGCCTTATCTATTCTTTCCACAAAGAAAAGTTTGTCCCATCAAACTTTTTAATGTTGAAAAACTCATTTTCAGACATGGAAGAGGATGCCATAATGCAAATACAGCAAAATCCCAAATGCTAGTGCCTACAAGAGAGAATCACACCAAATACCAGGTGCACCCAAATGTGTATGCCACAATAGAGTGAAATATCACCAAAACTCATGTCTCAAAGCATCTGACTCATGTGCATATACTATGCATCCATATGAGCAAATCTGGCCCAAAAGAAAATGCAACTACAATGGCAATCCAAAATGCCAATAAGTGCCAAATGACTCAAGCATAAACACCGTCCACTGGCATATGCATTAATAATATCTCATCCAAGAGAGCATAGCACTATCAGTGCATCACCTGCAATGTGTAAAAGCTATCCCTCAGCATAAAATAGCATCCATGTGCAAAGCGTCCATAAAAATAGCATCCCACAAGGCAATTTGGGCCTATCAACGCATCCAATAAGGACCACAATGCATCCAAATGGCCTATAAATCATCCACTGCAACCCAATGCACACCACGAATGAGCGCACACTGCTCAAACTCACTGCTCAAACTGCAACCAGAGTGATCTGCATAAGGTATGCTCAAGAAATCATAGTCCCATGGTAATGACCGCTACTGAAAATAGAGCCTGAGATGCCTCAAAGCACGGGCGCCATTGCCTAATCGGATCTGCAAATATCTCTCTTCTGCCAGAACTCCAAAATCCCAACCGATGAGTGAGAAATGGGAGTCAACACTTATCCACTACCATGTGGCATAAATCTAAGGTTTCAAAACCTTAGAATGAAAAAAGCATAACAGAGAGAAGAAATCGAATATACAGAGATCTATAACTCTGAAAATCCTCCATCGAATCATTAAGAATTGATAGGTAGGTGTTTTTGGGCGTCCGAAACGCAATGGGACAGACGGTTTTGGAAACCGTGGTCTCAATCACTGGGTCCACCAACGCACAGACTGAAAAACGTTTTTGGAAACAGAGCTATTTGTAAACTCCACCAGAGTATGAATGATGAGCAACATAGAAGTTTTAGGACCTCCTGAGTCCACCAGAACTGACAAATCTACAAATGGTTGCTCCAAACTTGAGTTCCAACACCCGGGCAGAAAAACGCAGAAACTGACACAATGAATTAGAAATCCAATGAAATGATCCCAGATTCAAGAATGAAGGTGTTTCCAAGCTCGTGAAGTGAAGTGGACACCAAAAGCAAGCAATAATTGCCTCTACAAATCAATACGGAGTCTCTATCATCGAAGGGAATAGGGAAAACCTCAAAAAACGACTTTTTCTTTGAAAACACTTAACAAGCTCTCAAAACCACTTTGCAAAACCAAAGTGACTTTTCCAAAGGTTCCTCCAAGGTCTCTGCACACTCGGATGCAAGTAAAGTCACCCACAAAGCTTCCCACAGAGCTTCTCCTTCCTCCCACAGAGTTGTTGAGCTTCGAGGCATTCACACACGCTCAGGTAGATCACCCGGGCTCTGATACCAATTGAGAGTGCTCTCAACGGAAGCAAGAATGAAAGAGGGAGAGAGAGAAACAGAGAGCTACATAAGTTTTGGTGGGTGCAGAACCACCCTAATCTTCTTTTTCATTCATTTATATATGTGTTTGAGTATTGTACATAACCGAGGTAAAGGCACAGTGACCTTTAACCCTCACAAAGAATGTCACCACAATGTACCCAATGCACAATGGACAAGCCAAAAGAGCTGCAAAGGTGCTAAGGAGTATCTTGGGCAACTACCTCAAGAAAATAAGGCAAAAGAAGGTTCAACTCAGTAGTAGTCCAAGCCGACACCAAGGAAGCTCTCTAGAAGATTAAGATAGCAACTTCACTAAGCACTAGTGGACAAAGACGTCAACAACACTAGCAAATCAACTACTTTTGTAAGCCAATTATTCTATGCAATTAGCATTGACATATATGCTATAGACGTGAGTGAAGAACATTCTGACATAGTTATTATGTTTCATGGAGGCGCCCCTAGTGAATGTCAAAAGAAACTAAGTCCCCATAGTCACCAAACCGAGTTGGCTCACTATATTTTACAAGAAATAGAGCTAGAGCTCAAGACAGAACTAGACAGTGATAGAATCTTTGAGGATCCTAGCCCAAGTGGAGAAAGTTCATTAACAAACTCAATTCATAGCTTAGAAATCCAAGAAGCAACAAATGAGCTTGGAGTGTTGAATGTACTAATACCTACTGAAACTTTCTTATGAACTACACTCGATAGCTACAAGCATCTATGTTACTACCCAAAGATAGCTCACCTTCAATCCCTTGCCACCCCAACCAAAAAGGAGAGTACCTATTCCACCACCTATTAGGATGCAAAACCCACTTATAATAGAGAGAAATTTGCAAGGCCCACTTCCCTTATATTTTTTTGAGGCCTTGGATTCATCTTTTGAAGTAGAACTCACTCTCGTTGTGCCACGCAAGTTATAATTCTTCAATCCCGCTCTCAAACTTCTCAACTTGGTCTTTGATCCTCGTCTTTAAATTTGGAGAGGCTAAAATGACTTGGAGTACCTTGGTGAGAAAGAGGCAAGCGGGGGAGAAAGGAAAGAGAAAAGGCTTTTAGACTTGGGATTTGAGAGGGGTAGAAATGTCTGTGATGAAGTAGCTTTTTTCCCAAAGGTTTTTAAACCTTGGGATGACATGGTTGCAGCCTCCTTTGCATCTCTATGTACATAAATCGATGCTCAGATCTATGGAGATATCCTCGGGAGTCAAAAGCCTCTTAAGCCACAGAATCAACTTTAAATCTATCAGAATCGGGGAGGCTGAAGCTTTAGGTGCTGCATGAAGTCATGATGGGTTTCGAGATTGGTGTCATGCAGCTATCAATTGCATTGTTAATCACATACTACTACAGTTTGACATTGGAGCAAACTCTCCACGCTCTTATTTGCATAATAATTGGAGCTGCAAATTTGAAGATAAGCAGGGCATAGCTGGGCAAGAGTCGTACATAGAAACAGGGTGGCGTGTGGTCTCGACGGTGACTCACGTGTCATGGGGAAGTTAAGAGATGCTGATGGAGCCTCCACTCCAAGCTACTCCATGTGAGAGCAATGCAAGGCACGAGCTATTCGCATGTGTCACTCAAGCAGCCTCTGGATTGTTGCAATGTGTTTCCACGAGAGAAAGAGGGAAGGGAGAGAGGGGAGAAGGGAGGGAGAACGAGAAGGGAAGAGGAGAGTGAAGGGGGATGGAGTGGCAAACACAAGGGCACTACAATGGAATCAAGGGAACACCCAAAACACTCTTGGAAGAGAAGAGGGAGCTCATATTCAAACTTGTGCCAACAACAACAAAGACCGAAGTCAACCCTTTGGCCTTTTATACATGTCATGATTTTGAAGGGAGGGCCAACCCTTTTCCTTTTAGCACTCTCCCTCTCTCTACATTGAAAAGGCTCTTGGGCCGTAGGGTGCCAAGGCATATTGCTATTCTTTCCATCTCTCCCTACTAGTGGAAATAGCACTTGTGTTAACCATATAAGAGCGCTCGGGACAAGCCTGGAATTAGAAGAAGGTGTTCCTAATCGGCTCCTAAAAAGCGCTTTTGTTAGCCTTGTGCCTCCAAGCCTTAAGCTATTTGAGGCTCAAGCACCCTATACGAGGCTAAAAACTTGGAGTGGTGAGGCTTAACTTCTGTGAGACACTTAACCATAGCTGGCAACTAGAATCTACAACCTGTCAGCTGGAACCTGCAACTTGTGCACGTTGCCTACAATCTTTGGCCTTGGGGTATTTGGGGCTCAAACTCCATGAGCTTGTATTGAACTCCTTGCATGGCTATAACCGTTGAAGTAAATCATGAATCCTGATCACCTCTCATCCCTGGTTACCCTGCATTCGGCCACTATACTCTATTCCTATTATTGATCCGCCCTCGGGTCAGTCGCGCTGGAGGAGGTGTGTGGTGAGGACTCTCTGTAGGACTTTATAGCGGTGCAGCTACTGTCGTGGAGTGAGCCGAGTGAGGTACAAGTGATACTTCCAAAAATATGTGGCATGCATATCCTCATACATGCGGATGTGGTGTCTATTGGAGATTGCGGACACGGAGGTAGAGGCGGAGATACTGAAATTGCGTAGGATGGATGTCAGGATTGGAGATTGAAGACAATTTGATTGTTCAGATTGTGGAGGCGATTATCAATGGGATGACTGTGGGAACAGAGGTCGCAGAGGTGTAAGAGGAGGAGGCAGTTGAAGTGGGCCACTGCCACAATGGCAGGATCGAGTATCGAGCCATACGTGTCAGTGAATGACAGGAGGTGGAAGCAAAATCCCTCCTGAGTCATCTCTTTGGGGAAGTTGTACTTCAGAAAATTGTACAACATATTAGGGTCCTTTTGTTGGAGCTCTTTGAATTCCACCCAAGTCCCCATCGCTATTCCATTGGCATATATAGGGGGTGGATCTCGCAATGATGTGGGCACTACGGTAGTACCACCAAAATTGCTCTAGCTTTAAGAAGGGAATGCACCAACGAGGCTATAGACCGACATTTGCATTGGTCCTTGGGACTGGAGCATTGAGGGCGAGGTTGTATCCTCCTCTTGTGCACTTTGGATGCGTGCATCACCAGCCGTCAAAAGACTGGGTAATGAATTATGTGAGGGGGCGCACCTCTAAGATTTCATATAGATGGAGTTGGAAGCCCTTGAGTTTGTGCTTCGCATGGTGCATTCATAAGTGCACTGTCTGGTAGCTCTTGAAATGAGTGCAAGTTGGGGCGCCACTAGACATTTTCGGGCAGGGAGGAAGGAGGAGCTTGTGGAGCCTTGTCATCTTCAACGGGCATGGGTTCCGCCTCTACTATGCCTGTTGGCATTGTATCATCGACCACCTGGACAAATTTGGCTGCTTTGAGCAGCGTGTTGAAAGCCTCTTTAGGGAGGTCGATCGGAGCCATAGAGGAGATGGACAGGGAGGTCTCGTGCTATGCGATGGTCGTGTTAGATGCATTGGAAGAATAATCAGGTAGTGTTGTTCAAGGAAGGGGAGGTTGGGTGCTTTGCTGGGTGGGTTGGGCGGGATCCAAAGGAGGTGGTGGTGGGATTTCGATAGGTGGGGCGGTAGAATTAAATATGGCAGTGGCTTCTTGGCCTTCCTCCTTGGCGAATTCCTCAAGATATGCTACATGTATTGTTTTAAAATTGCTCACCAAGGACTCAAGTGAGTCTTGGAGAGCTTATAGCACCTAGTTGAAGAGGATTATTATGCCTACGGGGTTGTAAGTGGTGGATTGGTATGCCGCAAGATGCCCTTGAGATTGGATTGCAGTAGCTCGACCGTAGGTCTGCATCCAATCAATGTCTGCTTGTAGACTTTTGGGGGTGCAGACCCATTCCTCGGGCTTTGTGATTTGCATCACATCATCGTGCATTGGATAATTAGTGGACTCTGTGATGATGTAGCACTAGGCTTGGGAATTCAACAAAATGGGATGGGCGGCGAGAATCTGGAGGTTAGACGGGCGGAGAAGAGAGAGACTAGAGGGTTCGAGATCTAAGAAAAAATAAGACATGGCTAGGATGGGGCGACAGAGTGGAGATCGAGGTTACGGCAAAGGATTATTTGGAGGGCATTAGGAGAGAGTTGAGTTGTGAGGTCTAGGTGGGATATAAGGTTTTGTGCACAGAGTGCCTTGAAGTGCATTTGTAGTGTTTGGGGATGATGCGTGGTGCGAGTGTGTCAGTGGCGAGCAGTACGAAGACCTCCCTATACATTCTAAACTCTTGTTGCTCTCGGTCTTTCAAGCTTGAGTATTTTGATTGAACGAGGGCACGTTGTCGTTCATTGTCCTCTTAAAGGGACACTCTCAGTGCCCGTTCTTGTGCCAAGAGATCTTGTAGTGTTTGGATCTAGCACTCCTGGTTCTCCTGGGTCCTGGCATGCGGTGCCTCTGCTTGCGCCTTTTGCTCCAATTCTATTTGGAGGTTGGCAAGATATGGTTATGGCCACAACCGGCATGATATGGAATTGGCAACAGTGAGTGGGATTCTTGGATGGCGATGGTCGATGGGATATAGTTATGGACTCGACTGACATGATATGGAGATGGCTATGATCGACGGGATTCTTTGATGGCGACGATCGATGGGATTCTTGGATGGCGATGGTTGGTGGGATAATACTATAGCAACGACTGGTAGGATACTGTCTAAGAAGAGTAGGGAAAGGGAAAGAGGGGAAGAGAGTGAAGGAGTGGGAAGGTGGGAGGGAGATACGAATGGATGGGGTGCACCGATGCAGTGTGGGACAGATTGTGGGGCCAGCAT
Source organism: Dipteris shenzhenensis (assembly GCF_047967505.1). Lineage (NCBI taxonomy): Eukaryota > Viridiplantae > Streptophyta > Polypodiopsida > Gleicheniales > Dipteridaceae > Dipteris > Dipteris shenzhenensis. Next base: position 11,373,009 of record NC_141597.1, read on the forward strand.
GCAAGATGGCAAAAAAATGCAAATGGACGTACTGACCCTAATCACCTAGTCTTGACTCTCTGTGTGTGTGTGTTCGGAAGTGACTTGTGGGTTGCGGGTGATATGCCTACTATATTGACTCACCTAGAGCTGGACTTGACGATTATGAGGAATGCGGTGTAGATGGACACCGTGCTACCGCATAGCATGTAAAAGCCATGTAGAGCATGTGTCCAGCTTGTGTCTTACCTTGGACGCCAGAGGTACATTGGCGTTATGACTAGTTGTTGTGGAATGGCCCTTTGTCCGCTCGCGGGGGAAGCGGGTTCTTGTGTGACTACCTTCGGTGCAAACTTTTGCTCTCGTTGAGTAGGGTGGTACCATTGAAGATGGTACAATCGCAATTATCCTCAAGGGTTCACCTTTGGATTTGGAGGGAGGTTCTTGTGTAACACCCCGCATTGTAAGGGTCGGTTCTTGTGCTGCTCCTTCATTGCCTTTGGCAATATTTGTGTTGAGTTGGACGATTCGTGGTAATAGAGTGCATTCAAGATTCTGGGGCTAGTTTACTGCATTCGATTCCTCGATAGGTTCTTGTGGTTCTGGATCTTGGGTCAACACAGGTTCTTGTGTTGCTACCTTTGCAGTTTGTACATTAAACTTCGGCACCTAGCCGACTTGCTTGCCTCGATCTTCCAAGTGCTTGGTGGAGACCCAGCATTTGGGGGGGTATTGCAGTTGAGGAGGTGGATTGGAGCTTGGAGTTCGAAGCATGGGATGGCAGTGTGCCCTTCTTCTTGGCACGAATGCTTTCGGAAGAGATGCCTTTGGAGTGATTAGGGACTTCTATGCTGCTTCTGGTCATTGTTTCCGATTGAAGTAGTGTTGAGCACAAAGGATAGCTACTTGTACTTGCTGTTCATGACTTTCCTGAGTGGAGGACGGCAATGGTAGCGAAGTGGGCAATGGCACTTGGTTGCCACTGTGGTTGGCCATTTGCTCCCTTTAGGGTTGGTGGGGGGTGGGAGGTGGATGGGGCTTCCAGTCCTCCCTCCCATAGAACTCTGTTGTCATGGGCCGGTGAGGGTGAAACTGAAGGAGCAAGACTTGGTCCACACAGTGGGACTACCGCCGTTCTACCACCATTTGTGAGTGAAGTAGTCCAAGTGCACCAGTCGATTTGAAAGTTCATAGCGGCATAGCACCAGGTCCTTCCCAATATGATCTGTTCATCAGTTGCTTCTGTGGGGAGAACATAAAAGTGTATTTCTACTGACTAGTAAACAACCATTAGACTTAAATTCACAAAACCCGAGGTGCATATGAGTTGGCCGTTGATAGCCCTTACAGAAGCGACGGTGAGGTTTAGGGGTACCTATAGCTTTTCCCATACCTTGCAGGAGATGAAGTTGTGGCTCCGCTCTTGGATCTACGAGTGCTCTGATGCACATGTGCGGGACCTACAGTTGAACAAGCAACCTAGCTGTTCTATTGTTAGCTCATCTGTTAGTTCCACATGTTCAGTCGTTGCCTTAAGTAGTGTCATTTTCTTATGCTGTCTGAGCTTAGCGTTACAGGCTCTAGCTTCTCAGATGGCTTGACGTTTCATCTTGGCTACTGTGGCCTTGAGTTGTTTTTCTCTATGGATGGCTTGAAGGGCAGACAATGTGAGTGATCCATAGTATCTTTTTAATTTGCTCCCGTTAAGGCAACCATCCATTTTTGTCCCATTAAGGGTGGCTATTCGGCATGTCCCTTGCGGAGTGATCTCAACCATGTGGTAGGGACCCATACCTCTGTACTTGAGCTTGCACTTGGTATTGCAGATGTTGTAGAGGAGTGACAAATCTCCCTCTGCCAGGTGTTTGTTCTTGAGGTTGTGGTCAAACCATATTCTGCATCGGGACTTCTCCACCCACAAAGAGTAGGTTGTATGCAACCTTGTCTCTTCTAACCTTTCAAGGTCAACTAGCCATTCTGCCAATGCATTCTCTGTAAGCCTTTCCTTAACAGTAAGATGGAGGCTAGGCACTACATACTCCATTGGCATCACTGCCTCCACCCCGAAGGCTAGGCTAAAGGGGGTATAGTGTGTGGCCACCTTGTAGGATGTTCTGTAGGCCCATAACGCTGCTATGAGCTTATGCTCCCAGTCGGTATGACTGCCCTCTATAATACAAGTTATGATCTTATAGCAAGTTGCTCTCAACCAAGCCATTTTCCCTAGGGTAGTATGGCGTTGACTTCCTATGTATGATCATAAACTCACTAGTCAGGATTGCTATTGTTTTGTTGAGAAAATGAGTTCCTCCGTTGTTGACTAACTCTAAGGGACATCCAAAGTGCATGATCACTTATTCATATAAGACTTTTGCGATGGATCTCGCATCTACGTTCACGGTGGCTCTCCCTTCTGCCCACTTAGTGAAGTAATCTATGGCCAAGATGATGTATCTGGCCCTGGTTCCTTTAGCTACGTGACTTATGGGTCCAATAAAATCGATGCCCCATTTCTCGAAGGGCTGATCAATTAAGATTCTGATTATGGGCATCATATCCACCTTGTGTGGGATTTGGACACGCTAGTAGGGGTCGCATCGCTTGATGAATTTGGTTGTGTCTCTGACGAGAGTCAGCCACCAAAGGCCAGCTTGGAGCACCTTACGTGTTGTAACATCATCAAAAAAATGACCTCCTGCAATTCCCAAGTGGGCTTCCTCGAGCACATCGATGTATTCATGCTCGCACACACATCTTTGCAGGATGCCATCCTTGCCCATGCGGTATAGTTGGCCTACAATTAGCTGCTAATATGGCGCTACATCCTTAATGAGTTTGTGGGATCTATCTTTCTTAAGAGCTTGGCCAAGGGGTAGGTTGTTGGCCAAGTAGTGATCGATCTCGCCGGCCCATTCAGGTATGATGTCGAGGAAGAAGAGAGAAGCATTAAGGAGGTCATCTTCGACTCCCATTGGGGCTTCACCATTTGGGATTCTCAAGAGGTGGTTAGTTAAGACATGGGTTTTCCCTTTACATACAGCAACTGTGAAGTCGAACTTCAAGAGGATTAGCATCCACCTAGTGATGCATCCAATCATGCATGGCTTGTTGACCAAGTATAATAATGCTTGGTGGTCCATAAAGAAGAAGAACTTGTTAGTAGTGCCTGAAGTTCTTGACTGCGTAGACCATGGCTAGACCTTCCCTCTCAATTGTTATGTAGTTAACCTTGGCCTCATTTAGTTGGTGGCTCGGAAAGTACACCGGGTAGTCTAGGTTATGCTCCCCTGGTTGGGCTAACACACACCCGATAGCAAAGTTGGAGGCATCAATATGGACGTGGAATATTAGATTCTAGTCGGGTGCTCTCAACACCACTGCGGTGGCTAGGGCTAGTTTGAGGGTTTTGAAGGATTTTTGGCATTCCTCTGTCCACTCAAAGGATACTAGCAGTTTGTATAATGGGTGGGCTATGTTTGCGTAGAACAAGATGAACCTTCTGTAATAGCCCGTGTGGCTAGTCAATCATTGGACTCCCTTGGCATTGGTGGGCCTGGTGGTAATTCCAAGATGAGTTTGATTTTGTTGTGGTCCATAGAGATTCCATTCTGAGACACTATGTGGCCAAGAATTACACCATGTTTGACCCCAAATTGGCACTTAAGAGGGTTCAAGGATATAAGGTTTAAGTGGCACTTCTCGAGGATGAGCTTGAGGTATTTCAAGTGATCATCCCACGTCGAGTTCACGCATATGTCATCCAAGAAGACTTCCACAAAGTCTCTTAGATACTCTTTGAATACCGTGATCATCATCCATTGGAAAGTGGCAGGGGCATTGGTTAACCCAAATATCATTACTCTAGCCGCATACACACCCCACTCAGTTGTGAAGGTTGTTTTATGTTGATCCTACGGGGCGATAAAACTTGGTTGTAACCCAAAAATCCATCTAGGAAGCTATAGGCTTCCTTTCCGGCTACCCTTTGCAGGACATGTTCCATGAATGGCAAGGGGGAGTGGCCACATCTAGTGGTAGCATTAACCTTTTTCAAATCCATGCATACTCTAATGTTTCCATTTTTCTTCAGGACTATCACGATCGGTGACACCCAGTCCATATGCTTGATCTCATCAATGAATCCCGCATCTATGAGTTTTTGGATTTCCTCCCTCACTATGGGATTCATAGGGTAGGGGCGTTGACATACCAGCATGGCATCCTCTGGCATGGGAACTGTGTGCTACCACTAGTTCGGTAGGCACCCCTTTCATATCGATGTATTTCCAAGCCATGCAGTCCTATTCTCGTAGGAGAGCTATTAAAGCATTCTCCTCATTGGGAGTGAGATCATCGTCAGCAATGAATATGGGTTGGGGGTCCTACCCTTTCGGAGCTAGGTTTACCTCCTTGACCGGGGCTGGCCCATCGTAGCCTTGGGGGAACCTGTCTTCCTGAGATCTCTTGGCTTATTGGTATAAGATCTTATGATCCTCGATCATGTAGGCCTTGTAGTGGGCCGGTACCTGTCGTAGGACTTCTTTTTCTTCAACCTCCTCCTCTATTTCTGCAGAAGAAGTGGTCCTTTTGGCATTAGTCGAGTTTTTGGATACAGCAAGCTTCGAACCTGAAGGGGGCTCTTTCATTGCACTTATAGAGCCGATGGGGGAGGTTATCTTACTCACCCTGGCTCCCCAATTGGAAGAGAACCATGCTGAGTGGTTGTGGCACCTACGTATGATAGCTAGTGGAGATCTAATTTGACCCTTACTGGTCCTTTGCTTACCTCTTGGGGTTTGAGCATGTTAAACATTCTAAAGGGAACCACTGGGGTCAAACCCTCGAGCTCTAGGGTGGTGATCTGGAACCCTATTCTCTCTAGGACATCAATGTTGGCTAAGATGTGCATTTAGTTCTAAGAGAATTCCGGATCAGGAGGAGGTGCATTTTAGGTTCATTGGACTCCTTTTCATCCTCTTCCCTATCACAGGGTTGGAATAGCTTTACGAATGTGGTTCGGGCAATTTTGTTAGATTTTGCAGCGAAAAGGTGTCCTAACAATGGGTGGGCCTTATAGGTGTACAAGGCCACGCGCATGATTTGTTCCTCGTGCCGCAAATAGATGTTATCATCAGTATGCTAGTTGTGTACAAGCCCGGACATTTGTAAGAAGGGTCTACCTAGGATAGCCTCATATCCCAACTATCGGGTGAAGTCCATGACTACAAACTTGACGGGGTACGTGAATTCGAATACTTTAATGTTAATGCCAGTAAGGACTCCCAAGGATTCTGCAGTTCTACCATCGGCCAACTTCACTATACGAGATGGGTTTGCTCGAGTGTAGGTTTTCCCCACTTTACCCAACATTCCTTAGTACAGACACTCACTCCTGCCCCTCCATCCAAGATGGCATCAACCTTTTGGTGTTGATAGATTATGGGGATAGCGGCATTCGTGTCATCACCCTCAAAGTATTAGCCTAGCTTATTGATGGGAACCTTGGGTAAATTCTGCCCCTTTTCCGGTGACGATTGGTTGGCCTTAGGGTTGGCAAGGCCTGGGGGCAGGAACGGTCGGTCTATTCATCTAGTTGGATAGGTGTGCCAAAGGATAGGATTCCCTCTTAGCAGGGAGGCGATTGACATTTTTACCTCTGTTGATAGGAAGGAAACCAACCCAGCACTATCACAGGGTTCTTGTGAAAACTCTCCTTCCATAAAACCATAAAGGTCTCCTTCTTCCTATAGGTTTTGCAATAGTGGGTCCTCCTGGAATATTTTCTACATCAAATCCAAAGCTTCTAACTAATTGAAGCTGAAATGTTCCTCTTCTTCCACCTTTTCTAGCACCTTGAGCGATTTTCCCCCTTGGTGGCCCATTAGGTGGGCTAGATGGATAGTATCCAACCCTCTGCTCACCTTGAGTCTATGCTCAAACATTTTCTGGCAGTCCTATACCAAGTTCTGAGCCTCTATTATGTATTGCTTCTCTAGGATCGGGTCAGGATAGGTTTCCTTATAGGAGGGCGAGGGTGCTAGGCCTTGGGCTTGCATTGGCTTGTTTACCTCTGAGCTCAGAGGTACCTCAGGGTCACCCTAGGTGGAAGCATGTTTGGAGGCAGAGGAGCTGGTGAGGTTGGCTGTGCCCTCATCGGAACCTACCTGGATGAGCACCTAGTCAGACCCATCACCTACCCTTATGGCCTTCTTGGACTGGGTCAGTGGATGTTGAGGGATCTCAGGGCCTTGCGGTAGGGGCCCTTTATCTTTCCTTGTCAGTTTCCTCATTGCCTTACCTAATGCTTTGACTTGCATCCTTGTGATGACTTTTAAGTGTATAGCATCCACCTAGCCTTGTTTGATACTAAGCAAGTTAAGGCTGGTGCTCTTAGGCGGGGTGACAGGGGTTATCGGTCTTCTTAAGGGACAGTCCTTGAACAGATGCTTGATTCCACACCCTGCACACAAGGGTGTGGGGCTAGTCATGGGTGGAGCGGTGGGGGTAAGGTCCCTATAGGGGTAGTCCTTCAAGAAATGTGGCCCTTGGCACTTGAAGCAGGACACCGGAGGGTTCGAAGTACCTTTGTAGGGGCATTCACTTGCCCTATGGGGGCCTTGGCAGGTATAGCATCGGATCGGGGGCCTTTGGGCGACAAAGTTTAGGTGTTTAGCCCTTGAGTTCACGGGAGCAGTCTGGAACATGAGGACTTGCTGATCCTCTTGTAGGAGGTAGTGATTTAGGGTGCCACTTCCTTCCTAGTAGGGGTAGTAGTCGAGGGGTTCATGATCTGGATCTGTCTCCTCCCAGTCATTGGGCACTTCCTCTACCAATACTTGATTGACCGGAGCTATGCAAGGTAGTGGAGGTTGAGGGCCCAATATGGGTGGTGGTAATGGAGCCGGCTAAGTCTTGTACTGCCTTGAACTGGCCAAAAGGCCACCTTATGTATTTAGAGGATTAGGTGGAGCTGTTAGGGCTAATGGGGGTCTCATTTGATACATGGGTTGGGGAAGGGACCTCAAAAATTGACATTGGAGGTATCGTGGTTTCCCCACCTATGGCAGTGTGCGCAATAGAGTGCTAGCCTTGCCCTTAGGCATGGACACTCATTGGAGGGATGGTTGCCATTGCATACCCCACACCAGATGTTCTCTCTGTGGAAACAAGTGGGAGTGCTTGGTGCCTCCTTGGAGGTTCCTGACCTCCACTGTTGGCCTAGCTGATTTAGCAAATTAGAGGCCAGCTCACTCATATCCAAGCCCTTGGGCTCGTTGGTCTCCTTTTTGATTGTTGCTACATTGGAAGACCTAACTGATGGAGCTATTTCTGAGGGATTTGGGTTTTATCCGCATTCGCCTTATCCATCATGTTGTCACTTATACAGATGGCTACCCTTCTGCATAGATCAAAGGAGGTAGGATTCATCACCATCAGGTGGTCGTGCCGCTTCAGGTCTGCCAATCCGATGAGGAAGGGGGGCAACAATCATTCGTCGCTCATTTGCTCGTATGGTTCACAATGGGCATTGAGGTGCTTGATCTTGACTATGTAATCCCTAAGGGATTCCTTGTCATTTTGTTTTACCTCATACAACTAGTTAATTGGGCTCTGTTTATGGCCGCTAGGGGCAAACCCCACAATGAAGGCCTTTCTCAACGTCTCCCAGTTGACTTTCTCTTCTGGGGTGAGAGCCCTATACCATTGGCTTGCTTTATCATCCAAGTTGAGACCAAATGCAATGGCCATTTCTAGGTCCCCGCGAGCATGAAAGGCTTCACAAATTTGCTCAAATCGCTCCACGTGGGAGATCGGGTCTCCTTCTCCAAGGAATTTGGTCATTAACTTGGAGATAGCTATGGGTCGGCTCCTCGAGGGATTTGCAATCCCTGCAGGAAACATTGCGGTGGGTGGGGGTGGTGTGGCCCCCCTTCCTAGGACATTCACCAAGATATGCATTGCCTCATCAGTTAACACTGTTTGAGCAGCTGGTGGGGGCAGTGCCGTTGTGGGCCTGACAAGATGTAGGGTTGGGATGTAGGGTTGGTCTTAAGCCTGGCCTTGGTGATGGTATCCATGTAGTTGCTGGTACCGGTGTTGGAACAGATGCACCAAGGCCTGCATTCATCGGTGCAACAGGTATGGATGGAAATAGACATACTCCAGGAGGGGGTGGGTCATGGGGCATGGGCACGGTGGTTCCATGCAATGGGCGATAAGGTGGAACTTATGGAGCCCCATAGTTGACGTAAGTTGGTGGCACATGGGCTATTGGGGGCTCATAAGGCGCCCCTCCTTGGAAGCCTCTTGCATACCCTCGGCTGGGGTCTTGCCCTCGGAGTTCCCTCATCCATGTCTTCCCATTGGGGATGTCTTGCAAAGGAGGAGAGCTCTAGGTCCGCAAAGGTGGTTTCCATCCTGGTCTGCATTTCAGGAGTTGGATGTTGCTGACCTTCCCTTCCTGCACACATTTCCATGTCTGCCGACTCTGTTCGGCCTAAATGTCCGAACATGTTGGAGAACGTACCTCTTAGCCTGGATGCTACCGAAGGTGCGGGAGAGTTGGGAGAGGCCACACTAGTGAATGGGGCTTTGAAAGCCCTTGGATCTGAGGGGTATTGCATTACTTGACCCGAGGGGTATTGCATTACCTCGTCCAAGCTCTCCGTCTCATCGGAGCTAGATAGATCTTCCTATCGGGGGCCTATTACCAAGTAGGAGCTAGGAATCGAGCCCCCAGATCCCCAGCTAGGGCGAAAGGTGGGCTGAGCATAGCTCGAAGCACTATCTTCTAGCACGGGATCCTTAGACAAAATTCTCCTGGACTTCAAGTGCATGTATGAGACCTCTAACTAGGAACACTCAGGCTAAACTGTAGTTCTAGAATTTTTATATTCTAGACTACCCCATAGGTATCTCGACGGTCGTAGGGTAGCTCTATGGCAACGGTCATAGGGATAGCTATATCAAGATGGTTGTAGGGATAGCTCTATGGCAATGGTTGTAGGGATAGCTCTATGGCGACGGTCATAGGGATAGCTCTATGGAATCGGGTGGCAGGATAGGTCTATGGAACCGGGCAATGGGATAGGCGTAACGTGCCAGTCGGGCCGAATAGATCGTGCCATGTGTTCGACAAGATAAGATGTAGGTGGTACCCCCCCGGACATAGGGATGAGTTTAAGACGACGGTCAGAGGGATAATGGGGTCGACAGGACAATGGGGTCGACAGGACAATGATCAATGCGCCGGTCGGTGGAATCATTATGGCAACATGCGTGGGGATAGAAAGATAGCGACGATCAGAGGGATAACGGGGTCAACAAAATAATTATGGCGACGGGTGTGGGGATGAGCTTATAGTGCCGGTCGATGGAATATATGGATCGATGGGATACAAATATGGCCACGGGGGTGGGGATGACCGAAGACACCGATCGGGGAGATAACATTATAGCAATAGTCACGGGGATAACGCTATGGCCATGGGTCAATGGCTGTCAGGTCGGCGGGATAATTAACTCTGACACGCATTTCATCAAGGCAATAGGTTAGGCCGTGGTCAGAAGTTAGGTCGGTGGGATATGGCTATGGCATTGAGTCAACAAGGTTTGACCAGTGGCATACGGTTATGGCACCCATCGATGGGATAACTCTAACACACCGACCCGTGGGGATAGAGAAACACTACGTTGCCAACTGGTTTTTGGTGATTTTTGGGGGATTTTGAGTTTTTGTTCTGGTTTTTCTATGCTAGGGGGTGTTACACTGCCTAGTCTACCTACTCAATGAAAAAAACTTGAAAGAAAAACAACTTTAGAAAGCCAAAAAATTCTTGAGCGGTGAGTTTTACCACACAAAACCACTTCGAAATTCAGCAAGAATCATCATTTTTGGTTGTTTTTTGTGTCTTTAGACATTATACACCCCTTAGCAATCTTACAAACTAAGTCCTACCAACTCAAAACAGTAAAAAACATAAAAAACAAGCTTCAAATGATCAAAAAGACTCTCCAACAGAAAATGATAGCTTTCCTAAGTTTTCGATCCAAAGCTCTCACTTCTTCACCCTTTCCTCTCTTACAACTCCACTAACAAAGCTCCAAGTTAAGCTTGAAGCCTTGTGCAATGAGTAGATAACAAAAGAAGACTAGTACAATGCAAAAGCATACCTCCATTCCTTGGCAGCGGTGCCAAAAGTGTGGTCTCGACAGCGACTCATGTATCATGGGGATGTTGAAGAGATGCTGATGGAGCCTCCACTCCAAGCTACTCCTTGTAAGAGAAATGCAAGGCACGAGCCATCCGCATGTCACTCAAGCAACCTCCGGATTGTTGCAATGTGTTTCCACGAGAGAAAGAGGGAAGGGGGAGAGGGGAGAAGAGAGGGGAGAAGGGAGGGAGAAGGAGAATGGAAGAGGAGAGTGAAGGGGGATGGAGTGGCAAACACAAGGGCACTACAATGGAAACAAGGGAACACCCAAAACACTCTTGGAAGAGAAGAGGGAGCTTGTAGTCAAACTTATGCAAACAACAATGAAGACCAAAGTCAACCGTCACCTTTTGAAGAGAGGGCCAACCCTTTTCCTTTTAGCACTCTCCCTCTCTTTACATTAAAAAGGCTCTTGGGCCCGTAGGGTGCCAAGGCATATTGCAATTCTTTCCATGTCTCCCTGCTAGCAGAAGTAGTGCTTGTGTTAACCATATAAGAGCGCTGGGGACAAGCTTGGAAGTAGGAGGTGTTCTAGGGGTGTTCCTAACCAGCTCCCAAATAGCGCTTGTGTTAGCCTTGCACCTCCAAGCCTTAAGCCATTTGGGGCTCAAACCCCCTGTACGAGGCTCAAAACTTGGAGTGGCGAGACTTAACTCCTGTGAGACACTTAACTGCAGCTTGCAGTTGGAACCTACAACCTGTGAGCTAGAACCTACAATCTGTAAGCTGGAACCTGCAACTTGTGCACGTTGCTTGCAATCTTTGGCCTTGGGGTATTTGGGGCTCAAAATCCCTGAGCTTGTACTGTACTCCTCCCATGGCTGTAACAGTTGAAGTAAATCATGGAGCCTAATCACCTCTCATCCCTGATTACCCTACATTCGGCCACTGTACTCTGTGGATGTTAACAACGTTTCACAATATATGACGAAACCATGAACTATGATGATGCTAAGCTATTAGAGGCCTGTCTTTCTTGGTCATCGCTTCAACCTCAAACAAAAAGCCTTTTGTTTAGGAGCATATGGTGCACAATCTTTCGATTACCAAGCTCTGATACCAATATTACAATCATAGGGCTCTTTCTATTGATTCCACCCAGCTACGGATTCTAGTGATTTCCACGTGAATACTCTCTTTCCTTCTTCATCCTGGAGATAAAACTTCCCCTAGCCCAATGCTTGCCAATTGGCCTCATACCTTGGTGCCATGTGTCCCATAAGGGACCTTACCATTCTAGCCCTCTCATAGAGCCCATTTGCACCCCTTCATTAATGTCCAGGCCTATGCGTAACCTTAGTCCCAAACTCTCTAGACCTCATAGTATGCAAGCATCGTCGAGCCCTCAGGTTTCCTACCTAACCATAATCACACCACACACTTCTGGGATTATGGCTGACGTAACAGAGAGAGCATAGAATTGGATCACAAGCCACATCAAGAATTCAAGGATGGATTTGATCTAAGCATTTCTTCTTACCTCAACTTGTATGTGTCGTTTGAAACCCCCATGAAACCTCTGATCTTCTAGAAGTCATCTATTCCCTTTAGCTCAAGGATTGCCTCCCTATAATTTCCTATGTGCTAGACTAAAGTATTTAAACTACTTTTATGAAAGCTTGCTCATACTTAAACCAATAATTTGGAATCCTATTGGTTTCCTTGAGGATCATCTACCATTTATGTGCTTTGTTTCCTAGGAAAAGACTCACTTCCATGACTTGATTCTTAGTAGGGGTATTCCCAAGGGGATGGAAGTCTTGCCACTTTTGCAAGAAAGTGTTTATGGCATCCTTTTTTCTTTCTTTTTCTTCCCCATTGTATATTGGTGGCTTTAAGTCCTTAAGAATATTCAAGGTTTCTTTAATTTGAGAGGTAGACCTTTCAATTTGACTTATAGGAGTCGAGTAATAGAGTGACCAATCGAGAATCAGATAACTTAGAAATAGCTTTGGTTAGAGTCTTCAATGAGCGACTAGTAGCCTCTAAATCTATTTCTATATTTTGTGTTTGGGTTTTTAGTTTATGAATTAGTACAAAATTTTATAATCAACATAATCCACATCCACCAAATCCATAATGTCATGTGTTTCCTTAGATCCACAATGGCCTTGCCTTTTCTTACCCTTTCCTCATTCTCACTAATCATGTTTTCTCTCTTTGGACTCATAATTATGAAATGAGAATTTTCCCAAAAGTATAAATAAAAAAGCTTTATCGATGAAAGAAAAATGCGATACCCACTTCCCTGTGATTTGTTTGAGGTCTTGGAATTCAAATTCAAAACCCTCTCACTCTCCTATGCAACACACGAATTCGATTCTTCAATCCCTCTCTTCTATTCTAAGCTGCCAAGTCTAGGTTTCCTCAACTCGAGCTTCAATCTTTTTCTTTGAATTTGGCAAGCCTAATGGTAAGATGAGCCAGAGGCCTTGAAGGGTATGGAAATCCTTGAAGTATGGTAAAAAGACAAGGATGACATGGCTTTTGTTAAAGCCTTTGTCCTTAAGATGACATGGCAGCCTATTTTCTTTTCTTTCTCTGTGTGTCCAATTGCCGCCCATAGCCTGCTTTCTTTTCTTCCTATGTATGTCCACTCATTGCCCATGTTCTTCTCTAGCTCTCTTTACTTATACTACCTTTCAACTAGTCCTTTGCTTGTTGTGCTACTACCAAAGGCATGAGGCTAAATGATGGTTCTAATCATAATTCACTAGAAGGCACTGTTGTCACTTGATTTTGCCCTTGGATTTCTCTTTTAGCCTATTGCTCATAATTTTTTTTTGTTGCTCAATCGTGGCTCTTCCCAAAGGTTTTAAACCTTGTGTAGCGTAGCCTTTCTTCTTTGCAGTGTGTAGGTTGATGCATGAAACCATGTAGCCTTGCTAGGCTTCTTCTCCACCTCTGATTTCTTTGCTTTGTTCTCTTTGTATAAGCTATAGGATGACGTGTTCCTAGCTGGAGCAAACTTTAGATAAGCAAAATTTGTCTATGGCTCCATCGATCAGCTAAAAGTATGCCATGAGGATCTAGTTTGCAAGAGAGGAGCTAAGGAGATGTGAGACTTGTTCTCTAGAATGCAGTTGTAGCCAAAGCTTCAACAATAATGCTACCAATGCACAAAAGATCTTATTCAATAGATGTCGTAAAAAAAGATTGCTGACTGCGACCAATCCTTTTCAAAATGTCCCTTAACACTATTATGAACTAGACATTAAATCCCCTCTCAGGTTATCCCTCTATCATAGCATTTATTTAAGGCCCTTGCACAATTCCCACAGTAAGAGAACCCAAAACAAACGCTATGGCTTAAAAACAAGTTGAATTTGCAATCAAATGGCCTGCCTTGAAGAAGTTTGAGAACGTCGAAATAGAAATAATTGGAAGGAAGAAAGAAAGAGGGAGAAAATGGTGGAGAAGAGAGAGAACAACCACTCGCACTATGGCACGAGTAAAAAGAATATTTTTGCATTTCCAAGTGGAAACCTTAACTATAGCCTACCCTCAGAGGGCAAGCTAACGAGAGGACCCTAGTTTTGATCAATAGAATACTGCTATTTAAACAAAAAAAAAAGACCCATTCTAACACTCATGTAAAGAGCCGGGGTCAGCTGAGATCTAATCTCAATTGTCCAATCTCCACAATTTCAGAACTAGAATCTGCTCGGCCCTTTGCACCAAGTCGATTCCATCATCGGTGCTGCGTGGTTAGTGAAATCCATGGCCTACGACATCATCTAGGCTTAAGACTAACTGCAGTTAAGCCTCCCCACGACCTTCCACATGGGGGAATGGCCTCTAGTCAGCTATTTCCTGGTCGGAAAGTGCTTCGCCAATGGCTCACGACCACATGCCGCTCGCCATTGGCGTTCGTGCGAGGAACTTTTTGGAGTGCATTCCTTTATACAGAAAACAAGGTGAATGCTATTCAATCATTCATAAGGCCTGTCCAAGATCAAAAAAGTAAACAAAAAGGAATCCACTGAAAATGGTGTGAAGGAAGAGGAGATAAAAAGGAGAGAGAGAGAGAGAGAGAGAGAGAGAGAAAGAGGTGGAGATCGTGTGCAAGAAGACTTGAGGAGATAAAGAAGGGGAGAGAGAGAGAGAGAGGTGAGAGAGTGACATAAAGTCAACCACTTTAAAGTCCGCATTCAAGTCCAAGGAAGAAGAGCCAACAGGAAAAATGCACTTCGAGAAATTCAAGAAATGCCTAATTTCGACTTTGCCAAAATCTCATGGTTGCTAATTAAAAGGCTATGGAAATTAAAATTTGGAAGGTATTTTCCTTAATTTTGTGAGCTTCGTCTCCTTCCTCTTCCCTTTGATTTCTCCTGTCTCAGGCCTTTCCTTTCCATGCCATTTTTGTTTATTGCTTTAGGTCATAGCCACAAATGCTCCTGCCTCTGCCTTTCGATTGTTCTGCCCATTCTCCTGCCACGGTTTCTCACAGGCACTTTCCGATCTCTCGCATTTTCATCCAGTTTTGCTTGTTTGTGGCTTTACAATTTCTGTTTTTCGATGCCTTGGCCTTGGGATCTGGTTCTTTTCTCGGTTTGTACCCCTTTGTACGCCCACGCCAGTGGAACCTTTAAGCGCGTCAGTCCTCTCTTTCTGCCGTAATACAAAGCAACCTTGCAACAGATTAGTGTACGGCAGTGAAAACCCAAATCTGTCGTATGCAAAGCAGCAGGAAAATGTGTACATTGTGGTGTTGATTCTGGAAAAGCTTGTTCTGTCGAGCCCCTGTCAGATGTGATGACGTTTTTAAAATGTTGTTCCTGGCGGCACGCCAAATGTTTTGCGAAGGGGCAAACGTTCAGATGGGCTCCCTGCAGCCTTAAATTCAGAACAGAGCAATTAGATTTTTACGTTCTTGCAAATTCCTGGTGTCTCGACTTTGTCATGCCTTTCGAACGAGAGCTTAGTTACTACTTGTGGAAAACCTGTTCTTCTATAGTTGACTTGTAGCCCGGTTAACGCAGGTTAAAGTTTTGTCTCAGTTCATTGTATTGCCTGGATTTTCTGGCAGACACCAAGGGTTGGTTCCCATCACGAACGAGTTGGGCATATAAGTGACAGTTGCCTGAATGATATTCTTCTGTTCTCTGTAAGAGATTCTGAAAGCTCCCAACCTATATTTTTCAATACAAGTATGGCTCAAAAGTTGGAGTCAAAAGACAGTTCACCTGACACGTGGACACTGGTTGGCGACGCTTGCAATCCACTTTCATGTTCCGTGGGACGCACCTTTTGACGTGTTGCAGGGTAATGAAGAAGTACCTGATTGGTTTTACATTAGCTGAGCTTCTAAGGGTTTTCTTACCGACCAAGGACCTTGGACCCGTTTGTGACATGCTATTAAAAACGATGGTTTGAATCTGGGTATTTGTTATATGTTTGTATTGTTTTTATGAGGTGCCCTGTCTGCTAATCTTTGTCTTTTTTTGCCAAGTACTTTATTTCAGAAAGGGTAAAGGGAATTTCACCTTGTTAGCGAATTGTTGCTTAGATGAAGAGCATGCTGATTACATTTGACAATGCATCATGGAAGATTTCTCTCTTCTCCTTGCAGTTTTATCAGGGGCTTTGTATCAAGACCAACTGATTAATGCCACTCCAGTAATAGTATTAGATATGTATGGCTGTAGCAGGGCATAATCTATATTGGGTGGGTTGTCTCAATGGGTATGTGCGAGTCTCTGCTAATGTGATTGGAATTAACATCTTGCAAATCTCGTGTGAGATAATTATGTGGTTAAAAACTGTGCTTCTACCTGTTGAGTTGGCCATTTTTGATTTGTCTGTATTGTGGTGGAGGTGGAGGGGGGGAAGAGATGGGGGCATGAGAAGGTAGGTTGTGAGGGCATATTTCATTGTCGCTCTGTGATGAAGTGTAAGTCTGAAAACTTTTACACATGTTTGTCGCTACAGGTACTGAAAGTACTGCAAATGAGGCTGGGAGACACAGGAGACAAATGATTGGAGTACCTCGCCCTAACTTCTGAGGACACAGTTTGCCATTTTGAATGTAAATTGTTAGTGCTCGCGATAAGGATGGAAACTTAGCTGTCAAATGCCTCTGTGCTATCCATTCTGTTTCTATTGTTCTATTTCATAGAGCAGAAGACTGTGACATGCCATATTTGACGGCTGGCTTAATTTAGATGCTTGCATAAGACAGTATGGCCCCAAAAAGTGTCTGCTTGGAGGTTCCAGAATCTCCTGTGCAGGAGAATGACATAGGCCCAAGTGTGTCGAATGTGTCAGAACAGGGATCTGTTGCTGTGCCAAAGTCCAGTGTATCAGCCCCTGGAAAAGCCGCTATATCACCAACAAGCAGTGTTCATGAGCTGCTGGAGTGCCCAGTCTGCACAAACTCAATGTACCCACCTATTCACCAAGTAAGCTACCTTGGTAGGACAGTCTATATATCTCTCATTGTTTTTGCTTGTCCCTCCACCTTTGGGATTATGTTTTTTTGGGGGTTTGATTCTAGGTAGGAAATTCACCGCACCCAGACTGCAAACACAACTGACTGAATTGGTTTTTTTCTTCTTCTTTTTTCGGGGGGGGGGGGGGGGGGGCAATCGGCAAGAGGTGATGATGTTGATGGTGATTTAGCTTGCATATGCAGGCACCCGCGCACGCCTGCATACACACACGCACACGCACACATGAGAGAGAGAGAGAGAGAGAGAGAGAGAGAGAGAGAGAGAGAGTGTTGGCTCATGCACAATTTCTATATGTCCAGTGTCCAAATGGCCATACATTATGTTCAAACTGCAAGCTACGGGTGCACAATCGCTGTCCTACTTGCAGATATGAACTTGGAAACATTCGGTGTTTAGCTTTGGAAAAGGTCGCAGAGTCGCTTGAACTTCCATGCAAATATCAAAACCTTGGCTGTCCCGACATCTTTCCCTATTATAGCAAGCTAAAGCATGAGTCACAGTGCAGTTTTAGGCCCTACAATTGTCCTTATGCTGGTTCTGAGTGCTCAGTAACAGGTGACATTCCAACGCTGGTTGCTCACTTAAGGGATGACCACAAGGTGGATATGCACAATGGCTGCACTTTCAACCATCGATATGTGAAATCAAACCCACAAGAGGTGGAGAACGCGACGTGGATGCTCACGGTAACAAATTCAGATTTTGCTAGATAGCCCAAGTTGTAGGTTACAAGAGGTGTACATACTTTCATTTTTACTGCCTGCTGTGTAGAGCACGTGTTGCACAAAGAAATAAGAATAAATTTGTCTGTAGTGTACGTGAAGTGTCCATAAGGTTGGGCTTGGGGATGTTGGTAACACTAAATTTACTGATAAATTGATGTAGGATTCCAAAGTTGAAATTGGACGTCTTTGTTGAAGTGCCTGCTTGCCCGTCATTTGGATTCTTCACATGTGTGACTTTTTGTTTGTGTTGATAGCTGTGAGAAGTAACTCAAGCTTTTAGGTGATACTCAATCTTCCACTTTTTTTATGGTTTTAAATTCTCAGTGCCGCATCTTTTCCTAATTGGGCATAATCATAATAATTTTTTTGAGGTTTTTTTTTGTGTGGTTCATAGATCTTTCTGAGTCTTGTCTGAAGAGTGAAACTGTGAACTTGCCATGGAGATAAAATATTAAACATTGAGAAAAGATTTTGGACTATAAAAGAAAAAAATCCAAATTTGTACGATTGGATATATACTGGCTTACAGAGGTATATATTGAGAAAAGAGGTACGATTGGATATATACTGGCTTGCAGAGGTATATTCTTTCTATCTTAAATGGTGCGTTGCCCTATCAGCTAGATTTAGATTAAGATGCTCGTTTGGGAGAGACTAAAATGAAATCGTTTAGACTTCACAAGCAGCTGTAGCTTGAATGAAGAGATTTGGACTACTTTTTGATTAGCCTTCTCCTTTAGTGCTAGCCTTCGTCATGGCTGAGTTTGCCCTTCACCTCCGGAGTGCCGACAGAAACTCAGTAAGAAGACTTTGTATAAATGGAAGTATGTGTGGGTGTGTGGATTTGTATGTGTGAGAGCATACTTTTATACTATGGTCTATACCCACTGTTGGGCGCTGATGACGTCATTTGGGATGTCATAGTAGCTAGTCCCTGCTATGCGTGATGGAGTTTATGGTTTTCAATCTTACAAGTGACTATCGTGAGATTGAAACTGCACTATGTTGTGTTTTTAGAGGATGAGTTTGGGAATGTTCCTGGATTCATCTAGGTATATATATTGAGAAAAGATTCTAGTTTCTTGAGTGTAGCCTTGTTATGGTTGGATGCTTTTGTTACTCAGCCTTCAACAGGACAAGAGTATCTCGTACCATTCTTGGATATGTTCAACAGACATTGAGTAAGATGCAAGATGTAGGGTATGTTTTGGAAAATTGGTAGATAGTATTAAGACAACACTTCTCTCTTGTAAGTCTGGTGCTTTGATTCTTTGCGGAGTGGGAAAAATGTTAAAACATGTAGATGTCTGCTCTCAATGGGAAACTGAGAAGGCCTTGTTCTCAGGTAGAAAAAACAAAGTAGCTTTGCCTTGTAAGTAATGCAGTTATTAGCTTTTGACCTTATTTCCTCTCTAGATAATAAACGAGATCAATCTTTATTTGCAGGTCTTCAACTGCTTTGGTCAACATTTTTGCCTCCATTTTGAGGCATTTCAATTAGGAATGGCACCTGTATATATGGCATTCTTACGCTTCATGGGTGATGACAATGAGGCCAATAATTTCAGCTATAGCCTTGAGGTTGGTGCCAATGGCCGAAAACTAATTTGGCAAGGTGTGCCGAGGAGCATCAGGGACAGTCATAGGAAGGTGCGAGACAGTCATGATGGGTTGATAATTCAAAGAAACATGGCCTTATTTTTTTCAGGCGGTGATAGGAAAGAGCTAAAGCTTAGGGTTACTGGAAGAATATGGAAGGAGCAGTGAGAAAAGGTCGATCTCTGGTTACATTCAATTGTAATTTATACCTGGTTTTAACGCACTGCTGGCATAGTAGGGCAGCTCTCCTGACCAACTCACTGGTCTGCAGAAGGCCTAATAATTTTTTGCTTTGGTTATGTAATGGCCTCACCAGTGATATGGTTAGAGTTACCAATACATGGTGCCTAAGCCTTTAAAGGACAATAACTGCTCCACATCTTGTTGTCCTCAGTATAAACTCCGAGGAATAAAGTGGCATCATTTCTGGTTATGGTTTTCTTTTGTTTTGAATGCTGAAAAGTAATTGTTAACTTGACACGTTTATCTCATTTTTATCAACCATACAGTTTGGGGAAAGGGCATATTCCTCACCCTTTGATCCCCTTTTTTCCCATCAACCCAGAAAATAAAGGGAGTATTCTCTTCCCTGCTGCTTGCAAGTTCTTTTATTCGTTCTTTCTAGCTTCTTGCTTCCACATGCAAGAGATGTGTGGAATCAACGAACCCTTGGTTGAATGTAAAGTCTAGAAGGAACACTTTAAGCTTCATGTGTTGTGCTTGATGTAATGGCTCATGTGCCTAACTGTACATTTGGCATCTTGCGTCACTCTGACTTCTCTGAAAATATGGTTCTAGATGTGTTCATCCGCACCCCCTCCCCAACACCCCATGAGGAGCATGGGATCTTGCCTTGCTGTGCTGCAGTTGAAGGCTGCGCTAGTGCATGACTACCTTTTGGTGGGATATAGTAGTGTAGATTGATAGTTGTCCCTGTGTGATGAAGACACTTGTCAGGAGTTTATCCAGTTAGGTGCACAATAATACTCATTCGGAGGAGCAATAATCCTGTTGTGATCAAGTTGTAATTTGTAGTTTTTTAATTCCTGATTATTAAAATAAGAGTTATTTTGTCATTGTATACTTGTTGAAGTTGCCTTGTTTTATATTCTATTTGGTGTTGAAGGCTCCAATACTGAATTTGGAGGAAGTGTTATTGTTGCAAAATAATTAGTGCAAGTAATGATGCTGGTATCATATTTAAATTGAGAATGCGGGGACTAAACAGGTATGCTAAATACACAATTGCCTGTTTGGTTGGAAATGTTGGGTAACAATTTTTACTCATTTTACCCGCCTCTCTTTTTTGGCAGTTTCACACTTCTGCTTTATAGTGAAGTGGTTTCAAGCCTAGTAAGCACTCAAAATGACAATATTTTGTCTTGTTGCACTGTATGATATATTTTTAAAGTAAGTTTTGCAGATTTTTCATATTTGTATAAGGGGGTGAGTTTTTATAGGCATGTTGTACAGACTTTTGCGTCTGTGAGATCATCTATTGAGTTCTTATTATGACATGGTATTTATTGCTTTCTTGTTATGACAATATTGTCTTTTTGGCCTGTTTGAGCTTTTCTTAAAAGAAAGAAGTAGAGATATGTTTATTTTGTTCTGTCATTTTATATCAGTGTCAAAAAAGTTAAATGGCTTTGAGTATTTCCATGAGCACCATTATACATTCCACAAGCTGTGTTGTTTCTTGGACAGATTTGAATAAGCCTCCAACAGCCTTGTTCTAGTAGTTGCCAAATTGTTGGTATTTTGTGATCATGCAAGCGTTGCTTGTTGGAATACATGTTGCATCTGGTGCGTTTGGAGGGGATTAAAGTGATGGAAGACCTAGGTTTGTTTATGCAGTGAAGTTTCTTGTTGCACGTTGCATCTCTAGTTGAGAAGAGATGCATGATTTTTTGAGAACTCCTTTTTCAACACATGGTGATCCATGTCCGGCTTTTGTTCTAGATTAACGAGTTTGGGTGTTATGTGGTGGTGGTTGGAATTTGGCAAGCCTTGTCACTCTAATGTATTTTGGACCAAACACACATTCATTACTCCATAATTTAGAAAAGTTTGTGTTTTGGGCTTGTTACTTTTCTAGACCTTTGCAATAAATCTTGTTGTGGTTGTGGTTCCGACTTTAGTCTAAGTCATTGGCAATGAATGCATTGTGCACCCTTGCATACATTCGTATACGTCCACCATACACTTGAGCAATCTTCACGAGGGTTGTGAACACAACGAACCTTTTCCATGGTGGCAATCAAGTCATTAGATATACTTTCTTCATGTCTAAGCAAAATTGAATCATAGTGTTGGATACAATTTGCAACCAACCTCTTTGGTATCCTGTTGGGAGCACTTGTATTGGACCTCTAGTGGTGGGATGTAGTATGCAAAAATGCTAAAGAAAATCCTTCCTACTAATGAAGGAATAATGTGGAGAGATTGGCAACTTCCCCAAAGAGGTGCAATCCCAAATCAACTTCCCCAAAGAGGTGTATTAAGAAAACGGATATTTGTAAGTCAATGTGGCCCAAGTGGCTCTTCAACTTGAGAACTTGTGGTGGTTGTTACGCTACTGTCTATGCCCAAGGAAGATTGAGTCCATGCCATACATCAAACGGAAATTGTTTGCATCCCAATGAATTCATCAATTTGGTGTTGATGCAATTACCAAGGGATGATCTATGGGTGAAATAAATGCCATACATCAAATCGGGGAATGAAAATTTTAACGAATTCATTAATTTGGTGTTGATGCAATTTCCAAGGGATGATCTATGGGTCAAATAAACGAAGCAAAAGCCCTTGGTACTAGATGTGCTAAAGATGAAGACTAGAGAAGGTAACCATTGCAAATCAATATCAAGGTGCAATAGTGAATCATGCAAGAGCTCCCCAACATTAAAGATATCAACAAAGAAGAGGAGTAGATGGCAAGGTGGAAGATTGTTGCTAAATGACAAGGAAATCCAAGCCGAGGAAAGGGTGGGAAACTTTAGTGGTTTGAAACCGAATACAATGTTGAGGACATCAAAGAGGGAGGAGCAAAAGGAGGCCAAGAGATTCAAGGCTCTGCCTCCAAACCAGCCAGACGGCACCAGCCATGCCGCATCAGGTTGCCACGCAGGGAGATCAATACGTTGCTCATTATCTTGATTTGATGGGAATTGGGCATATTAGGATTGAAAGCAATATCCCCTTGAATCCACCAAGGCAAGGAATTGATCTAAGTTTAGTAGCATGCTTCATGACGATGGAAGATTTGAGAGGGAGCCCAATAGCAACTCCATGAGTGACCTTGCCAGTAATGGATTATGTTAAGATTGAAGATGAAGCAAAAATACAAGGGAGAGTGGATGAACATTCCCATTCCCATTTGTAGAGATTCTTGCAAATGGCAACAATGTTGCAATGCAATACAAAGGGGGAGTACTTGATGCATTTTCCCACGACGTTTGAGAAAAGGCTATTGAATGGCTTGATTAATATCTAGGCCATCATTTCAACACATGGAAGCCATAAGTGGGAGACGATCTCCCAAGGGACATCGTACTCAACCCAAAGGCACCCTATCGAGGGGATCCAACCTATTGCCTCTAGCTGAAGGTGTCAACTAATGCACGTCGTGTACAAGAAAAAGGCACCTCCTCTACTCTATCTAACTATCTTATTTGAGCTAGCCAGAACCACTCTCTTGAGTCCCACTATATATTATAGATAGGTTGGCCCTCCTACAGCCACACATGCCAAACTGCTCCCTTTAAGGTTGATAAGACTGTGTTTGGATCAATGTGTGAAACCTTGCGCAAGCGTCCCACTGTCCTAATGCACTACCATTGCAAGACATCCAAGGCCACCTCGTCCCCACCCTCCCTCTCTATCTTAGCCTGCAACAATAGGACTTATGGCCCCAACCTATAAAACATGCAATGAAAGGACCCAAGGGACTCCCAAAAAAACAAACCCTAAAAGGCACCCCTGTCCACAAGAATTATCTAGACCAGCTGTGAGGGGTCCAAGAATAGTGCAACCCCTCCCACAAGGAAGCGGGGATCGCACCGTCAACCTCTACCATTTGGGTGCTTGTCCCTCTCAAATGCAAGAGAGCTTATTCCCTGGCCTTATCATCTCTAGGAAGATGTTTCCAAGTCTCAAAATACCTAGCTAGGCCACTATTCCACTGCACCCACCCAATGTTCGTCCTCTATCCTAACACATTCCCCTCTGAGTCTTGGACCTCTCAGTGCCAAATGAGTGGTTGCAAGATGGCCTAGACTAAGCCCCCCAAACAAACATTGCCATACCCTAAAAACGCAATTCATCAGGGGGGAGCCCTTCCCTGTGAGCCAAGCCTCCAAAAGAAACTAACTAATAGGACTATTGCCACTGTCCACTTGTGTGATGAATGTTCCAAAGGAGCCCCCACTAGAGGAGAAACTTCTAGGACTCCACACTCGGAGTGAGACCTCATACCACTAGCTTGCCCAATAGGGCCCTCCTCTACATCTCTAGATCTATGATACTTAATCCTTCTTATGCTTGTGGCATGATCATTGTCTACCATCCCACATGGGCTAGTATTGCATGTGCCATTCGATCCTAGCCAAAGAAAGTTACACACCAAGTGTGTCAGCTCTAATCCATGCACCTCTGGTGGAGGCACTAATAAGAGGCTATGTACTAGGCTATGGCAAGAAGGATCTAGTTGACTACCAACACTCTATCTACTAGGGAGAGTTTGGTCAAGCTCTCGTATAAAAACTTGCACCGAACAATCTCTAGAATTGAGGCAATCTTATCTCCACCCACTTAAATATCAATACCCACCTAATAGCCAAGGTATCTCATTATCTGCCCCTACGAAATCCAATGAAATTCAAAATAATCCCCCAAATCTTGGACCTCTTAAACCTCCTCTATGCTCGTGAAGAAACTAATAGATTTGATCCAAGCCTCGAAGGTTTCATAGTAGATAGCTAAGGCCCCCTTGGCCACTGGTTGTTGATTCCTCAACATAAAAAGTTGTCATTTGCAAACTGTAAGCAGTATTTAGTAAAGTGATCGGTTTCCACAACAGAATGTTTGATCTATCTCCCCCCTTTAGGATCATGCAAATCTAGCCTCGGCTCAAAGACTATCAAAGGAATGAGTCCAAAATCTCTTGGCAGCTAGCCTAAGAAGGGTAGAGATATGCTCTTAAAAACATAAAAAAAACTGAGGGTTAAGCCATCCTCTCCTAGGCACTTCTGAGGAGCGAGAGCCTTGAGGGCCTCCCAAAGCTCCACGTACGTGAACAGAGCCTCTAATCGACTACTTAAGATCTACAACACAATCAATGAAACCTACACCAAATAGCCTTTCAGGCTACCAGAGTCATCGATGACTCCTCCTCAGATTGAAAAAATTATCGATAGAAGTTAGAGCCAAATCAAGGATCTTTTGAGGGTTCATGTGCATCTGCCCCTACGTATCTCACAACCTTTGAAGATGAGTCCTAGATGATCACGGCCCACTCGTCTGGAAGAATTGCTTGGTCATCCTATCCCCTAGCTACACCCATCTGCTAGCCCGGGAGGAGTGGTATGAGAACTCAGCCCAATGAGCCTCCATGACCTTTAAGTCAAGCTGTGCACTCTCATACTAGTTACTAAGCCATTGGGAATCTAGATCCTACTCTCTAAGTCTCTCTATGGAAGCTAGATCTTGATGTAGTGCTCTCTCTCATTGCTGCAGAGCATGTCTCTAACTAAGGGCCTGGGATTGTAACTCCTAATTGCTCCTCTAGATTGCAACTGGGTAACAACCTGGGCCTCCCTCCAACTACCTCTAGATCTTGACTACTAACTGCTACACCTCTACCTCTTAAAGGAGATCATTTGGGATGTGGATACCCTTTTTGGATAGTTAGAGGTGCGGTTGCTCTACATGAAGTACAAATAGAGAGCGATCTGACATAGTGGTGCCTACTAAAATGCCCATGCAGCCTCCCCTGTGCAATGCCTAGTCCCCAATATAGAATTTGTCGAGGTGCTCTAGCAGGCCATCATGCCTTCATTTTCCAAAAGAAAAATGGAGGCTTCCAAGGAGCCTAGTAAACTCTGCCTCCCTCTAGGGATCTCAGCCACTAATCATTAAGATCAACTACTCTCAAGTGCTCCTCTCTATTGCTGACATCACAACAAAAGAGGCTCACCTCTACTTGTCCTCTATGAGCTCTAAATTTTTGAAGTCACCTCCAACAATCCAAGGGTAAACATCTGGAGGAACTCTACCAACCGCCTCAAGAAAGCAGGGTGGTGTTGCCCTCACATGGGTGCGTACACATTTAGGATGTCAATCCTAGACTCACTTGCATAGAGATCCATCCAAGCTGCAAGATGTGCGATGAGCTCGCCTTGATCAAAGCCCTTTGGGGCCACTACATGGGAGACTACTTATTGCTAAGGGGGTTACTTTATAGCGAGTTTTTTCACAACGAGTTCATGAGTTTTTTTGACGTATCATAAAAAGCTGATCATGCCATAGATTTGTCCGAAGGTCTAAAAAGGCATGCAAAAAGGTCTAGAGGGCATGTCTTGTTCAATAGACCTCATTGCATAGAACATTGCAAATCATCACCCATGCAATGAAGTTTACCAAACATAGCCCAATTGTATGTTGACTCTTGCTCCATATTGTCCATGCCTCATAGCCTCTTTTTCTTTGCACCTCAATTGTCAACTCTTTCTTTTGGTAACTCATTAGGGCATCCATCCTTGGATGTTCCTTTTTGTGGCTTGTTAGGGAACATTCAAGATGTGTAATGACTAGACAAGGGCATGTGCAAGATTCACAAAAAGGAACATGCAAGTACTATCAACTCTTCTTTTTTGTGACTCCTTGAGCTACGGGGCTACAATTCCATGCCATGAGTAGACAAGGAGAGATGCAAATTGCTCAGCACGACTAACAGTTAGTATGCTTCTCTCTCTCTCTCTCTCTCTCTCTCTCTCTCTCTCTCTCCAAATCATGCACCCATATTGGTTTGTTACAAGAGCTGGCCTTTATCTTGTAAGTGTCATGAATAGAGTATCTTCTTGTGAGTTTCACCTATCACTGCACTCTGATGTCATTATTTGGATTGCATAAATTACTAGTCATCTGCAAATTCTCCAAACTAGCTTTCTACCCACTCCCTTCTAAGTCCTAGTAGCCACATGAAACCAATCATCTTCCAGCCTTAAATTCACAATGCCAAGCCATTTGGCCATCTTGTCCTCCCACCTCCTCCTTACAATGGATTGCAAATCTTCATACCTTCCCTATTGAAATATAAACACAATGTAATATTAAAACAATCGATGCATCAACAAGTAACCTATAAAAAATTGGTTGCAAACCAAGAAATACATTGGTCTTTAATGCCTCCCCCTTTGACACCATGATTTGTTCTTGCTTCAATCTCTCGCTCTATAGTGGAATGACTGCACATGACAAAAATATGTAATAATATTTCAAACTTATTTTGTAGGAACATACGTAACAACAGGTGGAACAACATCTTCGCCAATAGCAAGCTTGGCAAGGCTCTTCTTTCTCAAGGTGTTTTCTCTCTCACTTCTTCTTTGATGATTCATAGCTTCAACATCATTCATGACAAGTTTCTTGTGGGATTATTTCATGTCGCATTCACATAGATTGTGGACATAACATTCAAATACCTTGTGGACATAACATCATTCGACATGGATATCCACACAAATTCCAATTATGAATTTAGGCAACAAACATTTCAAAAACATCAAATAAATCCGAAAATCCAAAATAATCTCATTGGAATGCAGCCAAAAGGGCCTTGAGATACATCAGAGGTACAAGATAGTTTGGAATAGAATACAAAGTTAGTCATCCAAGGTTGAACGGGTACTTTGACAATGACTATGCATGAGATCATGAGACCAGGAGATCCACTCAAGGATATGCATTTTCCCTTGTTCACGATGCGGTCATGGTTGTCAAATAAGTAGGCAACTTGTTATCTCTAGTGGTGCAATGGGGGAATGTCTTAGCAATATATGCATGCTCTTGCCAAAAGAAAGTTTCTCATTTTTTCAACCCACTACTCGCAACAAACATTTTCAAAAACATAAAATAAATCCCTTTCAAACAAAATATGTGGCATGTTATCATGTATTTACAAAGAACCATATGTCATGCTCATTGATCTGATTCATAGCTCCAATTAGGGAAACCGTGTTATGTCTAGTGATGCAATGGGGGTAATGTCTTAGCAATATATGCATGCTCTTGTCAGAAGAAAGTTTCTCATTTTTTCAACCCACTACTCTATGCTTTTCATCCCAACAGATGAACATTTTTCCAAGCATGCAATTGTTCCAACACATTTTGTAGTCACTATGTGTTCGCTCTAAGGAACTTTTCATAGTGGCAGAGCAACATTTGAAACAAGATCATCATTCTCTCCCTCACAAACATGCTCCTCCTCAGCACCCATGTTTAAATTAGCCATCCCACAATGATAATTGATCTTTGTCCTTATTTAAAAAGGGAGATCTATTAGGCAGATACAACTCAACAAGATGTGGTTAGCAACGACCTTCTCAATACCATTATCTAAGTTCACATTGAAAAACAACACAAACATAATGATTGAAACTATAGTGAAATTCAAAATCCAATAAAAAAACATTAAAACAAAAATAAAAGCCAAAATACAGCAGTCATGCATCCATTTTTCAACCTTTATACATCCCACACGTGGAAAGAATTACATGTTTGACCTTGGGCATGCAAGGCATAAAGAAAATGGTGATGAAGTTTGTATTTTCAGAACCTTTCAGAATGGAGATCTCTTGATCTTCTCTATTCTCTCTCTCTCTCTCTCTCTCTCTCTACTCCCATTGACCAGCACCCTCACTCCCTCCCTCCGCCTTCTTCCTTCCACTCCTCTCCCTTTTTTCAAAACTCTCTCTCTCTCTCTCTCTCTCTGTAATTCCTAATAAGTGAGCATTAACCCTCACTATCCCTGCCTTCCCCTTCTTCCTCCCACTCCTCTCCCTTTTTTTAAATCCTATAATTTTACTCTCCAATTCTCTCTCTCTCTCTCTCTCTCTCTCTCTCTCTCTCTCCCCCCCCTCTCTCTCTCTCTCTCTCTCTCTCTCTTTCTCTCTCTCTCTCTCTCTCTTAGATTGAACATGCCCTTTTCATCATAATTCTATCCTTTTCATTAGGTTTCCAAATTCAATCAAATATAAGGACAACCCATCTTATCCATCTAAATAACTATATTACCCCATCTAAAGAACGAGGAAAATCTTCACTAGGTTTCTCAATTTCACTTGTTCCAAAGTACACTTAAGCACAGTGTTACTTGAATGCAAATGTTCATTCGCCAATGCTACAGTGTCTTGGGGAAAAGCCATGGGAGATAGTTGCCAATGAGTGAGAGGGGTAACTCTATTTAAAGAAAATGTTGGCCATGCATTGGAGTGTTGCACATCGCTAGCCCAAAAGATGAAAGCAATTATGCTAAGCTAGAGAGATCCCCCTCCCTTTTCATTTTGCCTCATTTCACCTCCTTATTTTGCCTTCGTCTTGTGCCCTTCTCCTGTAGCCTCCACTCCTTTCTCCTCATAGCCTCCCGTGCCTCTACTCGTACTTCTTTCCCTTCCCTTCCCTACATCTCTTCCACAACCTGCCTATGTCTATGCTCTTCCTTTCATCTTACACTTCCACCTCTCAGCTAGACTTTGAGACCGTGTTGAGTACCTTGCTGCATAGGCACGTTCGCTTTCTGCTTTGGTTTTCTCTATCTTGTTGAATAAAGGACTGCAGTGAAGGACATGAGAACTATTATGTATTTTATGGAGCTTGGATTTGGCCCATTCAGTGCCAAACATCAGTTGTTTCCATAAATCCCTTGCAGTGTGTGTGGCGCGCCGCACTGCAGATAGTGAAGGGGCAAGATTGAAGGTGTGACTTAAAGCTAAAGCTCCTGCTAGAATGTTTGAGGGAGGCTTCATACCAGACCCTTCAATTGTGTGCAGCTTTCCTCAATACAAGAGGATACTGTTATAGAAGCCTACAAGTTGTCTGAACTATGGACATTATTCAATGGGCCTCTAAAGCATACTTCCACTGAAGTGTAAATTCAAAAGCCTTCGCTCTGTCGCGACCATGTGAACATTAGATAGAGATGCATTTGTAACTGCTCATGTATGATTCCACAATGTACAATTTATATAATTTTGTTACATTCCGTATTTGTAGCCGAACCCTTGTTGTTGGAGATGGCAACTCAACTTCCATTGCAGGACTTCCACTTTTAAACCCTGGAGATCTACCTATTCCCTCGAGCAGCTCGTGTAGTGGCTCACTTGTATTATCTCCACTATTCACCTTGGATGGATGCAAGATGTGGTTGATGAATTTGGACTTCCCAGAGTGGCTTTATGGTGGTACACAATAAGGAAATTGTAATTGAAGTGCCCATGTGGGGCACACAACACATGAGGTGTATATCTTCTACTGTGTGCAGCGCCAATCATAATTAAAGAAGGGCTGGTTATCATCGTCACTGGTCGAGCATGCTTCAATGGTTGCCACACTTGAGCCTCTCTTCTAGCTCATGGTGACCAGCTCTACATCCACGGCTATCTCAAGTCATCCAATCTATAGATAGCTTGTTGCTCTCGGAATAAATGGTCTAATTATTTGGAACCATCTTCCAATAAATGGTTTAACTATTGGGAATGACTTGCTTAAAAAGCTATGTGAGATTGATATGAGAGAGAATATCGTACTCTTTTATTGTAGTCCCCATGTGGCAGTCCCGAACATGTTTTGCATCGCTAATGGCGTGAGACCTTGTTGCAAAATCATGTGGAACATTGCAAATCTCCCAGAGCAAGATCACTAATCAAGTTGCTATGAAGTCGTTGTTCTCTAATTGTATAGACATATAATTTCTCATGCTGATATCTAAGGAAGCATCCCAGGGTGTGCATACCAACCCTTCTACTGCGTGCAGCGCTGCACACAATAGAACTAGACAAGTACAAGTGCTACCATCTTGCCTCTCCATTGTTTATGATATAGAAACAAGCACACCAGAATTTGATACCATTTCTTGATACCAAAGGTTACGCATGAAGTTAAGACCCTAAGTACGTAACCCTACATTCTCCATCTAATACCGTTCTCTAAAGTTCCATGTACATGATCAGTCCGTGCTTTGAGAAGCCCTATGTTGCATCTATGCTTTTGTGCACATTATAAATATGCAGATACACACACAAGAATCGGACGACTCATTTTCTGCACATATCTCACAATCTTTTGTTCATATCATACTAGCCCTTTGACTGTGTGTGGTGCTGCACAAAGTTGGAGGGGTCTACATGTTTATGAGATCTACATACTGACCTCTCGGCTGTAGAATCTGCCTTGGTCAAGTTTGACTTTAACCAAAGCCTCATCGACCATCTAGGCATTTCAAATATCATGCAATCCCTCCATCGCGACGGTCACTTCCCCTTTCGATCAGGACGTCCCTCTTTTGAATAGGGTGCTATATCAAGATTTTTTATTCAAAAAGGTTTTTCGTTTAGCTCTTGATGCCATTTTTCCATAATTGTTTTCTCCCTACAGATTCATGGTGAGATTCTAGTAGCGATGTTAATGCCTTAAGTATTGACAAGTATTTATTGATTTGCTAAGACACTATTCTTAGGTTTAGGTGCTAGATTTGTGAGGCATTAGATCCATTGCATCCAAGGAGGGAATCATTGGCTACCATTATTTACTTGAAATAACATTTATAGTATGATATATTCCAAAGTTTTTTATTTTCTAATGATCAAGCCCTTCATGACTCTCAACCATGTTACGTTGAGAAAATGGTGAGAGGATCAAGACTTGATCTTTTGAATATAATGTGTCATTGTTGAGAAACTGACTTGGAAAAGGCATAGGTACACTTTGATTGTGGTTGATGGATGCATGGATGGAATATAATGGTAGCATTTTCTGACCCAAGAAAGAGGATGTAGAGTTGTAGGTGGATTTTTGGCATACCATCACTGACAATGTCATTGCTGGAAAAGAGCGGTCATGTGTTTCTCATTGGGAGCAAGGATTGCAAAGAGTCATAAGAAAATACATATATCGAAGACATCGACAAGCACACTTAGAATACTAAAAACCTAGAGAAATGCAAAACCAAGGGAGAAGGCAATAGAGCAATCAATATTGTGAGAGGATGGTTGAGAACAATCATGCCCAAGAAAGTGCCATTCCATTCTTGGACCACTAGATGTCTTGGTGGGAGGATAGGAGAGCTCCTTGGGGTTGCAATGAAAATTATGTAGCCTTATTTGTAGGTCATGGACTCTAAGAGACTTGCTGACACTCTAAGGCAAACTTTTCAAAATCCAAACATGGAAGGTCATTGGCACCAGTGGGTTTCATAAGACAAATGTTATTCTATGACGATTGTGTTGGGGACTGGACTATTGCATTGGTGCAATTGCATGGTGCTTCAACATGAAAGAGGATTGCATATTGGACCAGGTCCATCTTTGGAAAATCATTTTGCATCAAATTGGCAAGACTACATTAAGCTAATTTCCCACATATGTAGTCAAATTTGCAAATTCTACCATTGGTGTTAGCAATGAACCTACATATCTCTCTAGTGATCTTAAAAGTGTAGGAAAGAAGAAAGGAGTAGGACCTAGGTGAAGGATTGGGGATTCATGACAGCCACATTGACATGACTATGAGTATGTCGTGCGTCCTAAAATAGGACCGTAGCAACTGTTGCCTCAACAAAAAAATTTGACAACCGAGAGAGGCTTCCCAACATCCTCCAGCATTCAAGTTGAGTGGAATGCAACTACTGTTTGACATGATGGTGCATGAACAAGATATAGGCGATGTCTTCCAGGCTATAGACAAGGTTGCAAGGGAAAGCAAGGTACATTGTCAAGCATGGCTCTCACATATTCGTCGCAAGTCTAGAAAAGTAATCATAATGAGAATAAAAAGTATGGAACCATTCTTTAAAGGATGAATGGAGCACAATTAGGGTCAAAAGGTGCAATTCTTTTGGTTTTGTAGAGATGATGTCTCCCATGCATGGTCACCAACAAGAAATAGAAGCATTGGTTCACCACTTGCACCTATGACATGGCTAGTGCAAAAGGGAGTAAATTTAAATCTCTTGAAGCAAAAAATTAGCATATTTTGGCCTTATTTATTCATTTCCATGACCTTCCTAACATCAATGGAGATATTGCCAATGGGGTCCTAGCCTGGTGGTTAAGGCGGGTGGGTGTGTGTGAGTGCACGTGAGTTCAACCCCTAGCTAGGCCCTCATGGCACCGCAATACCAATACCAACATCAATGGAGATATTGACTCCACAACAAATAGGGCAGGTATAAGAAATGTATCTAAAACAATTGCACCCTCTTTTGGTCATTCCCCGACAAAATGTAGTGACATACTTTCATTTAGAAGGCTTGTACAGAGCATATTGATTGCTCATTTAGGTTTTCAGCTTCAATGATATCGATTGGATGTTGATAAAGAGTTCTTGGTCAAAGTTTAGCTTCCCATCTTATAGGAGAAACATATACAGTTCGAACTTGTACTGAACCAACATGCAACTGTGAAGACTCCACATAACATATGTCACAAGTTTCATTTATGCCTGCTGCAAGCATATTTCCCTCATTTACATTCAAGTGGTGGGATAGAATATGGACTCCATGAAGACTCCACACAACATATGTCACAAGGTTCATTTATGCCTGCAAGCATATTTTCCTCATTTACATTTGAGTGGTGGGAAATAATATCAACTACATGAAGACTCCACACAACATATGTCACAAGGTTCATTTGTGCCTTGTAATCCTCATTTAGATTCGAGTGGTGGGATAGAATATGGACTACATGATGATACACCAGCCATACCTTGTATCAACCGAGCTGTTCTAAATATTAGACCTCTTCAAAGGTACATTTGACAACCACAACAACCTAGCTTGATATCATGGATCTTTCTAGGTTATGCTAATTATGCCGTTGTAGTGATGGATCATATAACTTCGGGATGTCTTTTACCTTTGACACAAAATGCTATGTGGCTTAGTTTTTAGATTGAATTTATCAAAACCTTTTAGTCCTCAAAATTATTATGGATCAAAGAAATCTATGGTAGGATATGAAAGAGCATGGACTTTGTTTGAACATTGCACTGCAACTACACTTAATATAGGGCCCTTCAAACTTTGTTTAAACATTTCATTGAAATATACTATATGGATTGCAAGTTTGATGGTTGTAATTGCTATCACCTATGTGTACGACTCTAAAAAAGGCAGAAAAACTCTCAAACTCGTTGCATAAAAGCTCGTAAAAAAACTCCCCCCTTAAACTTACATCCTAGGAGACTTAACATTGAGTACAACAAAAACACACAACAAAAACACACAACACCTATCAAAACTCTCTGATTTCATGATGTCAAAAAGGATAGAACAAATAAAAAAACAACCAACCATGATCCATGCTTCCACTTTGGACCACATCTGAACAAACACATTAAAAAAACGACTGCAGCAATCCATTGATCACGCAAGGGCTCTCAATGGACTCCTTGGCATTCGATCCTACAAACATTGAATCTCACGCCCTTGTCTACACAGTGCTCTCGTGTGTTTGTGATCTTGCAAACTTTTGCATTTTGCAAGAGCTACAGTTGAAGTACATAAAGGTAAACTCTCTCGTTCTACAAGAGATTACACGACTCAATTCTATACGTGCTTGGCCACCACTGGACCAAGCCGACTTTGCTAGCGAAGCAAACCCCCCTTTTACACTACAATCACTAAACACAAGGTCATTTTGGCCCAAAAGCTAGACATTGTATCTAGCGCGATGGCAACATCTTGGCCGCCGAAGTACTTTGCCTCCAAGAAATGGGAAACATAACGTGAACCCAAGTGCACATTGATGGGTTACACGATGTCTTTGGTATGATGGGCCTAGGCATCACAATGTACCACAAAGAAGAACTCAAGCTACTAAAGCATGACTACCACTACAATGAAGGTCTTGAGTGCTTGCCCACCATGTTTGGTACAATGGGCCTAGGCATCACAACGCACCACAAAGAAGAACTCAAGCTACTAAAGCATGACTACCACTACAATGAAGGTCTTGAGTGCTTGCCCACCACGTTTGAATCCCGGCATTATAAACAATAGCAATACTTAATGTGTGCAAATCACCTAGAGCACGTACAAACAATCTAATTCATGCACTTCATAAAATCATGAGCACATTAAAGTCTAGCACTCAAACTTACATCCTAAGAAACTTTAAAATTGAGTAGAATAAAAACACACAACACCTATCATAACCCTCTGATTTCATGACATAAAAAAGGATGGAACAAATCAATAAACAAGCAACCACAATCCATGGCTCCACTTTGGACCACATCTAGACAAAGACACTAAACAACAACAAGAAAACAAGAACAAACTACATATATTGGCCCGACCACGCCCTGCTATACACTACCCTTTAAGTCTCGAACAACTCTTCTGGGTAGGCTTAATGAATGTAATTCGTCTTGTTTCTTAAATACAAATAAGGTTCCCCTTGTTCAAAAAAAACAGCAAAGAAGATGGGCTGTGTGCTTGACCAAGCACTTGTGGGCCGGCAGTTCTATGAGGGTGTTTAGAGACTAGAGCCGCCCCCATATGGGTTTGCTCGTCCAGAGCCGCCCAGGTGAGCAAGTCTTATGTATTGTATGGCCTTTGCTGAGTTCAGAAGGGATCAGCCCAGCTGATGAGCTATGGAACCTGATCTCGTGCTCATCACGGGTGGATCTGGCTATTTGGGCTTGCATCTCCTCCAAGCCCTTTCCCAGTCTGCATCTCCTCTTCGCTTTGCATTCACTTACCTTTCCCACCCTCCGCCTCCTTCCCTCTTCCTCGCTTTCCCTCACCTCCTGGCTTTCAAAGTGGATCTGGAATCTGGCCAGGGCTTGGATTCCATCTCTGCAGCTTTAGGACCTGTGAGTATCGATTTTTCAATAAATTGGAAATGTCATATAGAGAGCAAGACAAGGGAATGCACTGTCGGAATAGAGGATTCGGGGATCTCACAAATCGTGTTTTCAATACACGAGATCTTGTGGCTCGCTACATGCCTCTGGCTACGTTGGGATCTAAATTTCCGTCCAAATTCCTTGCGTCCAAATTTTCCATTCTGAAGTTATTTTATTTGCACTGCATAGCAAATTTGGAAACACCTTACCTGGGCAGGGCTTTGGAGCACATCTGCGCCGTTGTCTATGTCCAAGTTCCGTATGGTGTACAATCACCGAGCATAGGTCACCTACATTTTAACAAATCGTTTTAATTATTCGATCTCGATGTTTCTAAGGGTCAGAGTGAATGTGGCATTGTGTTCTCTCTTTTGTTGGGAAAATTGCGGGTTTTATATTATAATATCAGTGAGAACAAAAGTTTTACAACTATTTACAGTCAGACCCAAAATAACAAATTGATGGGTGAAGATCTCCCACAAGGGAAAATGAAACAGCTCATGAAATACATTCCACTTAGAAATATCAAACTTGATCCTGCCGATTGGAGGCATTGACAGTGTCGCACAATAAATTTCACAAATCTTTGACAACTCCAAATGCTCCGTAGCCAACTGTATACCTTTCTTGGGACCTGCATGCAACTTTTGAACAAGCAGATCATACTGCTGGATCTGACCTGCGGTCATCCACGCTGACCAACAAAATACTCAGCATTGCAGGGTTCCTCTTAGGATGGCTTTTTCCTTAGGGAATGGAGGGCTCTCCCTTCTTTTTGGAGTCTATAGCAAGATTGAGGTGGCACTTTCAGCCACTTCCTTGGTTTCTTTCCAATTTGTACTGACATTGTCTGTTGACCCGCTTTGGGTGTCTTTTTGTTCATGCCATGCATGATGTACTTCCGCTTCGAGCTTGCTCTTCCGGTTTTTTTTCATACTAATAGAAGTCCCTTTCATGAAAAAAAAGCTCAGCATTAAAAGGATATAATTTCTTTGCAGCAAAATATTCCATATGACAGCACGTCTGAGAACTACCCATTTATCCTGCACTTTGCAAGGCACATCCCGTAGTAGAAGATAAGACTAATTAAAATGGACGGGCCCTATATTGCTTCCAACAACATCCCAAACTTTTTGAGATTGACAATAAGTCCATGAACAATTGGGGGAGATCAGTTGGTCTCTATGGCATCTGCAGCATAATCCATCACCTTGCCCTATTGACCTCGCTCTGCCCTTGGTTCACACTGCCTTGCGTAAGATCAGCCACAACAAACAAGCATTCTATTGAACTTATGACCCCAAATTTTAGGAGAGTTCTGCCTGAACTGTTTGAACTATTTTTAATTAAGGTGGGTAATTACATGCATGGAACCACCTGCCACTCATCTGCTATATCCACTTGCTTGGTAATTCTTTTTAAAAACTTATATTTATTTTAAAATATTATGTTTTGCAAAAGAATGAAAATGTTTTTCTTCTATTCAGTTAGGTCGTGGGGGCTAGGTCTAGCATTTGAAGGTGGACCCCCTTGCTTGGGGTTATGGCCCATGGGCATTAGTGACCCACAAGAGTGATGCCCTTTCTTAAGAGGGCCATCAGAAATCACACCCCACCTGAGTACCATTTTTGGGACCAATCAAATGCAAAGGTTGCAGACCGACCTAGCAACCATCCAAGAGTATGTCTTAGGCCTTGGATGTGAGCCATTGAACATGCCAAGAGGCATGGAGATAGAAGACTAAGACGACAAGCGAATAAACCTCTTAGTTGAGGTCAGTCAAACTTAAAAATGCCTTTATAATAGGTCAATGTGTAGGACAACCTGCTAGGAACTCATTGGTGAAGTCAGAAATCAATTCTGAAGTTAGAATTCAATTATGACAAGTTTGAATTTTTAGGGTTTTTAGGTGACATGTGGCAAGCTGCAGGCTGAGCTAAGCAGCAGGGCCAACTGGCCCAGCCACTTGGCAATAGTTTAGGCTTCTCTCTTTGCAGAAATCTTTCCCTGTCTTCACCTCTGGAGCAACAGCAGCACCTCTTTCTCTTCCCCCTTCCTTGGAGCAGCATCAACACTCTGTCTCCAAAGCCTTATTGCATTCTAAGTCTTTCTCTCTCTAGCTTGCATAACTTTTTTCTGAGTTTTTCTCTCTCCAGTCCCAAGATCTCATCCATCCAAGCAAGAGGGGCTGCAAAGGGAGGGCAAGTGGAAGGGCAGTTTGAATCTGAGAATTGTTTACTTGCAGTACATTTTTCGCATTGAAATTCTCTCTTATTCTAGAGATTTGTGGGATTAAGTTGTGATTATGCAGGCATCTTCTTTGCGAATTGAGGTGCCTTTGGAGTCCAATCCTCATTAGTTTCAATTTTTGAGTCATTCCTTGTAAATAGCTCAACTTGAGCATTCTTGTCTTGCAGTCATGTCTATGTCCTCTCTGTCAAGAGTTTCAGTCCAAGTTTGTAAGGTGCATTGCAACTTGGTCTTCTATCTCCATTTCAAGCAATAAAAAGAGCCTGGATAGCGGGGGTGCTCAACCCAAGTGCAAATTCAGTTGGGTTCTGTAAATACCTAATTGTGTATATCTCTTGGTCGTTACTCTCAATTGAGAAAATGTCAAGTTCTGCAAACTCTCATGTATGAAATTTCCATTCCTCCACAAAAAGAAGGTGACACTGGTGGCCCCTAGTTTGCTCAAAACTTGGCGTCAGGTAAAGAATCAATCTGCTCTTTTTCTGCTAGATAGTGGTGCTACTCACAGTTTCATTTCTCATGAGTTGGCACAGAACTTAGGGATAGCTTTAGAAGACCAAGGAGAGGCCCAGGAAGCATTTGGGGCTTTCAAGAGCCAAGAAGAAAAGGTGTACCCTCTCGTCAGCAAGTTCAAGGTACACATTCAAGGGTGTCTAGATTAGTTCAAGGTACACATTCAAGGGTGTCTAGATCGTATATCTTTCATGGTGGCTCCAATTCAAAGGGCTGATGTGATTCTCAGGATACCCTAGCATAAGCTAGTCAACCCACGGATTAACTACACAAAGAATATTCTAACCCTTCAACATAAGGGTAGAGATGTTAGCATTTTAGTAGGAGTATGAGAAAACTCTATTCCTATGGCAAGTCATTCACGATCTTCCACTCTAGTTAAGAAATGAATGTGTTCTTTCCTTGTTTTTGTACATGCAAAAGAAGATAATGAAGAAAGCTCAAATTCTCTTATGCAAGAAAGATTAGACTTTCTTAGGGAGTTTTCAAATTGTTTTTCTCAAGAACTTTCTAGTCACTTTCCCCCCTGAAAGACCGGAAGATCACAAGATTGATATAGTTCATGGATCCTCACCTCCGAATCTTAGCCAAACTCAACAAGATGAAATTTGTAAACAAGTTCAAGAACTTTTGGATAAGGCTTTGATCCGACCCAGCAGTTGCTCTCTTATCTTACCAGTCGAGAAGAAAAATAAAACTTTTAAGATGGGTATAGACTATAGAGCCCTAAACAAGCAGACTATCAAAAACCGCTTCCCAATCCCCCGAATAGATGATATCTTTGGTCATCTCGGAGGATCTAAAATATTAAGCCCCATAGATCTTAAGAGTGGCTACCATTAGGTCCGTATTGTGCCTGAGGATATTCATAAGACAGCATTCTGGACAAATTTTGGACTCTATGAGTATCTGGTAATGCCATTTGTCCTTACCAATGCCCCATCCACTTTTAATCTGCTGATGGAATGGCTGTTAAGAAACCATAGGAAGTTTTCAGCACTCTTTGTTGATGATATTCTCATTTTCAGCAAAACATAGAGAGCATTTGAAAATTGTATTCCAAGTTTTATCAGAAAATGCTCTCCTCATCAATGAAAAGAAGAGTGAATTCTTCTTAACCGAGATTCATTATTCAAAAAGCTAAGGAAAAACAAAAGGCAGCCGCCAACAAAAGACAAAGGGCTTTGAAGTCAAAGAGGAACAATGGGTGCTATTAAAATTTGACAAAGCTAGGTTAAAAACTAAGGTGAGCCAAAAGAAAATATACCTAAAACTCTCTTTCAGGTATTATGGACCCTTCAAAGTGTTGTAGGTAATAATAAACAACATCCGAGTTTGGTTGAGCCTTGCAGCCCACTAGAAGATCTACAATGCTTTCCAAATCAACTTGATCAAACTCTTTGTTGGGGAACTAGTCAAGAGCGAAGTCTTGAGGACCCACCCAAAGTGGAAGAGAATGAGATCCTTTTGATTCCAGAAGAGATCATCTTCCACAACTTCACCACTGAAAGACGAGGGAAGACCACAAATAAGTACTTAAGCATAAGGGATTTCCATCCACTAATGCAAAATGGATAGACAGAGTTATGCTTTGGGATTTTCCTCACGTCCTTGATGCTCATGAGGAAGCATTTCAGTTGAGGACAACAGAATCAAAGACGGAGGGAATGTCACTTATCTTCACGCTGTATCCACTTGCTTGGTATTTTTTCTTTTAAATTTCTATTTAAAAAAAAATATTATGTTTGCAAAAGAATGAAAATGTTTTTCTTCTATTCAGTTAGGTAACGGGGGCTAGGTCTAGCATTTGAAGGTGGACACCTTTGCTTGGGGCTATGGGCATGAGTGACCCGGAAGAGTAATGCCCTTCCTTAAGAGGGTCATCAGAAATCACACCCCACCTGAGTACCCATTTCTAGAACCAATCAAATGCACAGATTGTAAACCGACCTAGCAACCATCCAAGAGAATGTCTCAGGGCCTTGTGTGTGAGCCAGGGAACATGCCAAGAGGCATGGAGATAGAAGCTAAAAAGACAAACAAATAACCCTCTTAGTTGAGGTCAATCAAACTCAAAAATGACTTTAGAATAGGTCAATGTCTAGGAAGTCAGAATTCAATTCTGACAAGTTTGAATTTTTAGGGTTTTTAGGTGACACATGGCAGGCTGCAGGCTGAGCGGACAGCAGGGCTAGCTGGCCCAGCCACTTGGCAATGGGAAGGGGCAAGTAGTTCCTTGTATATCTCAACTTGAGCATTCTTGTCTTGCACTCATGTCTATGTCCTCTCTTTCAAGAGTTTCAGTCCAAGGTTGTAAGGTGCATTGTACCTTGGTCTTGTATCTCCAATAAAAAGAGCCTGGATAAGGGGGGCGGGGGGGGGGGGGGCGTCTTAGCCCCTCAACCCAAGTGCAAATTCAGTTGGGTTCTGCAAATGCCTAATTGTGTATATCTCTTAATTGTTACTCTCAATTGAGCGAATGGTCAAGTTCTGCAAACTCTCATGTATGCAATTTCCATTCCAACATGCATCCAAGAGCAGCTTGAAAAAGTCTGCAAAAATAAATCTGTAAATTCGTTTGTCTAAGTCATTAAAAAGCACAGAGAGGTTTCACCACCTTAAAAACAGTGACTAGGAAAAGATGAGTTTGAGAGATCACCTAAACTTCTTTGTGTAAGCGTGCTGTCACTAAGTGAATCTCTATCTAACATTTAAGTCCTATCACGAATAAGTTGCAAATCAATGAAGCCTCTATTGGATTTATAGTTCTTGGTCTGGTTTCCTTTCCTATTTACTGCTGTCCCATAAATTACCTCAAGTCCTCAACTCCTTTTTTGTTAACTGAAGCACTTCTTTGATAAAACCAAATGGAATCGTGACTGCTGAATATGCGTGTCTTTCTAGTAAACCTTTTCCATTTTAGATAGAGTTTGAGAGATCTCTATGCCTTCCAGAGAGCCTCCCATAATTCTGAACCCCTCGTATATCATGGTTCCTCACTAAAGATAGCTGATGTCTCAAGGTAGTTTCCAGTTATTGCATCTTACAGGCCTTGTTCTCCCTAGTTTTCTTTTGATCATCACCGACCAATGTTTGTCTCTCTTCTGCAAGGCCTTAAGAATCCATTGACCCATGAATCTTGCAGATGATCTCTCAACATTGACCACCCCTAGGCCTCCCTCGTGGCTTTGGAAGTCTGCAAAAGTCCCTATAAAAGGAGACCTATGGGGCTCATATTGCATCCACTGCAAGCAGAAATCAAGAGCAGACTGGAGCAGTAGAGAAGCAAGGATCTGTACCTACATCCAAGAGGTCTGGTGGGAGCTGAAGTGCTGCAGACATAGCTCAGATACGGGCTGCACCCTTTGGTTGTTTTCTATGCGGCAAGGAGCAGGGATCAAGGCACGGTGACAAAGTTTACCGAAGCTCGGCGAGGAGCACACATGCTCAGGGATGTAGAAGTGCCATGGAGGTAGTACATCAACTTGATGGTGGACATTGCCTACAGGCTACTTCTTTATCCAGGCAACATGGCTGAGGCTTTCAAAATGGAAAATTTTGACTTCATGAAAGCTAAATATTTGGCTGGTTTGAGCTGTTGATCCTTAAGTGTTCGCAGGGGTCAACTTTGGACAAATAAATGTTTGATGTATGGCTATACTTCAAATGCTGCCTGTGTGCCATCAAAGCTGGAGACTGCAAGAAGAACCTGCTCAAGGAGGTTTAGGATTCATTCATTCAAGGCTGTACAAATGAGAGGCCTCTGCTGGAAAGCTTAAACCAATCATTTTTCTGGCTTAAGTATAGGTGAATGTGTGCAAT
The DNA here is from genome assembly GCF_047967505.1 of Dipteris shenzhenensis. Classification (NCBI taxonomy): domain Eukaryota; kingdom Viridiplantae; phylum Streptophyta; class Polypodiopsida; order Gleicheniales; family Dipteridaceae; genus Dipteris; species Dipteris shenzhenensis. The sequence goes on from NC_141597.1 coordinate 11,414,691, forward strand.
AATGCAGATTTCTTACCACATGTTAGAAAAATGACTGTTGACAGTGAGCTGTTTTGATTTCCATGCATTCGTTCAAAATGTTTTTGAATGATTGCGATAAGTGTGGTTGGCAGGCTAGCTTCTTGGACTATATTTTAGAGCCAGCAAGTCACATTCTACTGCTTTGGGCACTGCTAACTTGTTTATTTTTGGTGATTCTATGGGCTGTCCAAAAGAATTACTTCTGAGCTCCTTGCAAACAATGATTTTGAATTCAATGTATTTGTAAAGGCTTGGAACACTGGGTATCTTGTTCTGTATATACAGCTTAGATTACTTCTGAGCTTCTTGCAAACAATGATTTTGAATTCAAGGTATTTGTAAGGGCTTGTAACACAAGGTATCTTGTTGTCTATATACAGCTTTGATTATAGCAATAATTAAAATTAGAGCCTTTTCCTAAGAAAATTAATTGCAACTGGCTTTTCAGCCACATTCCTTCACTAAATACAACCTTGCTGACATTCATGATATTATCATTTCATCTGGGTTTTTGGCAATTTTCACCTGTTCCCTTGCTCCTTATACTCTGACATGTGTACTTAAAGTTTCATGGGCATAACTTATAATGTTTCATTTTTCACATTTCCTACTCATCAGGGGTGTGTGCTGAAAAGTTTAGTACGTTAGCTGCAAGTTTTTGGATTGCTGAAACTATTCTATCTGACTTCAAGCATCTGTGCTTCAGCCTCGGATGGTGGTCAACTGTGCAGCTTTATCTGTTCCTCGGAAATGTGAGTCTAATCCATCCATTGCCATGGCTATCAATGTCCCCCATGCCTTGGTGCATTGGCTGTCATCTTTTGCCGGAGTACAGCCTCCATTGCTCATACACCTATCCACAGATCAAGGTAAGTCTTTATATTTACTTTTTTTGTATACAAGCCATTAACTTCCTCTGTTCCCAACCCATTTCTGATATCACCAGTAATTGCTTTTTACATCCTGTGTACATGCCGAACTTATGAGGCCACAATCAATCCTTGAAGTGCTCCTTGTAGAGTGTTCAACAAAGACCTGTGGAATGATGAGAAGCCTGCAAAACACTTGTGGATTGCAGGAAGAAAAAGGGAGATGCAGACACGCTATTTCCCTTAATTTGTGTGCTTGTGGTGTGCAAATCGTTGTGTGTTGTGATAGTGCAAGATTGGACATGGAGTCTAAATTTGGGATCTTGCATGTGAATGTTGGCTGTGATCAGTCTCCTCACTTAACCAGGCACATAATAATGAGATGAATAGGATCTAAGTCAGATATTGAAAAGATTAAAAGGAAACAGATTTGTGGCTTATTTCTGCTATGTATGCATGGATATGCTGTATCTGTTGCTTGCCATTCTAATTGATATTTAAACATTCATGTCCTCAGTTTATGAGGGCACTAAGTCGTTTTACAAGGAGGACGATGAGACAAAGCCTGTGAATGTGTATGGCAAGTCAAAACTGGATGCAGAACAGTTTATCATAAAAACCTGGCCAAATTATGCAATTTTAAGAAGCAGCATCATATTTGGACCTCAACCCATTGTACCTGTGCAAAAATCACTGCCCATTCAGGTACTTGTCCAAATGCCCGATGAGTTTGCTGCTCTGAAAATATAAAAAGTTAAAGCATGTAATATCTTGCTTGGAAATCTTGTCATCGAATGTCTGCTGTATGAGGCTCATTGAATTGTATGCTTAGCCTCTTTTTGTTGGGTTTTTTCCCCTTTTGAAGGCAATTGTGAGCTCCTTTTTATTGAAACAGAATCACTTTCAGATATTTAGAACGAGGTTAAAATAATCATTGAAATTCTGCTTATAATTGTAACAGAGGGACCTTATTTATGTCGACATTTAGGGGATTTGAAATTTTAAAGGATTGGTAAAATGTTTGAATTGGGTTATGGGGAGTAATGGAGGATATCTGAACGTGTATGAGGAGGTAAAAGAGAGAAGCTGCCCAAGAGGCCAAAGAAGTGTACATCCAGGCAGTGCAAAAAGTGAAGGAGGAACGGGATCAAGCTTCGCTACTTTCATTGCTTCATGCCAAAGCCTCAAGCCTGACAGACCCCTCAGGTTTTCATTTCAAGGGAAGATCAATTTCGATAGATATGGCGGAAGACAGAATAATTAGCTCTCTTGTCTTGGTTCAACCGATTCGAGAGCTACTTTTCTGTTGTAGAGACTCATGACAACAAGAATTGCATCTTGGCTTCCATGAACTTGATAGGCGAAGCTGTCACTTGGTGCACAGGTCTAGAAAGGGCTCCCTATGATTGAGCGGAGTAGGAAATCCAAGCCCAATTCTTGCCACCCATATGGACTGTCTTCTTGCCCAGTTCTATGAGCTAGTTCAAGGGGCCATAGAGTCGAATCAACCACTAAGTGGTCTGACATTCACTCGTATGTTTGTAGCTTCAGGCCAGTGACGTACGATAATGCTTACGAGCTCGCTCAGAATTTTGAGCTCATGAGCAAGAGTCACGGACCCAAGGGCTCTCTCAACAAGAAGTATCAGGAGACCTTAGGGCAAAGCAGGGCGGCACCTCAGACAACAAGACACCAATTGACAGTAAGTCTGGGGGTTTTCTTAACGCGGAGAAGTAGATGTAAGACACAGAGCGTCTTTGTTATTACTGCCATGTACACGGCCACGACAAGCAGCATTGCCCCCATTTGCAAATAGTTCCTCCCCTCCCTTAGGATCTGCCACAACCTCAGGAGTAGTCTCAGCAGTCTCACTGGTGGCAGATATCTAGCAGAAGGGAGACCCTCCAAAAGAACCAGTTCGCAAGGTTCTCATGTATTATGGACAGATCTCATGACAAAAGGTTACATCAGTTCGGAGGATTTGTATGACAAATCCCTTGCTGCCAAGCTCTATCTTCCAAATCCCTTGCTGCCAAGGTTCTCATGTGCTAGGGACGAATCTCATGATAAAATCTTACTATCAGATCGGAGGATTTGTAGGACAAATCCCTTGCTGCGAAGCTTCATCTTCCAACAGAACATTCGGCCACGGTACTCCAACTTCAAAGTGCATTTGGGAGTGCACAGTCACCAATTCATATCGGAGCACTAGCTCGAGACGTTGAGCTTTGCATCAATGGATGGTAGAGAAGCAAACTTTCCTTGTCACACCCAATCAGGTCTAGCAGACACCATTTTGGGTGTCCATGGCTTGTTGATCACCGTGCAGTAGTCAGTCGGTAAGAGCGCCCCATTTTAGTGCATTGTATAGACGGGAAGGACTGTGTGCTTTTTAATGGTGCCCAATGCATTGTGCGACCCACTAGAAGTTGGTGGCTAGTCTACGATGACTCCACAGCAATCACAAATACATGCAGTTCTTGGATAGGGGTCATTAGTTTTGCTCTCTGTTCCAATTTCAGCAAAAGAGGATTTCGTGGGCATCTGCAGCCCGTGGCTGCCTTGCTGGCAGCACAATAGCAATAGGACAACAGACCAGAGACAGACCTCCTGTGCAGCCAATAGCAGCAATACATTATCCATATAGCACCCATACAAGCTATACGGCAGCCTGTAGAGAGGTGCAGGTAAATAGGAGCAACCACAGGCACAAGGTGTAGGCGCAGGGTGCCCCACATGGCAGGTCAGGAGTGACCAAAGAATTGTAGCTGTAGTCAGGTGCCACATGGACAGGTCGGTAGCAATAGTACCAATCGGGCCAAAGAAGAATGTGATCAAGAAGCCACACGAGCAGCTTGGGAAGCAAAAGAAGAACGCAATTGAGAGGCTCGAGAAGCTGAGCAGGTAGCTCGGGAAGCAAAAGAAGAACGCGATCAAGAGGATCGGGAAGCTAAGGAACTCTAGGATCGCGAGGCTCAAGAGGGCTTGCATGCCATGGATTGAGTTGGCCCTCTTCCAACCCTATTCCTGTGTAAAGATGCATGCCCCCTTCAGTCTTGCATCTCCCAGTAGCAGAAGAATACATCAGCTCCAACAATTCTCAGCCTCAACAATAGCCCTTAACCGTCGATAGCAGATAATGCAACACCTCCATTCACACTAGATGCAACACCTTTGGCAGGTCAATGCTAAAGCACCGAATAGCCCCTTAGCAATCCCAGGAGCCCACATTGCTCCAGCAACAACAGTTGTAGCAACGGCCTCTTCAGTAGCAGATCCCATAGCCTCTACAGGATCTGTCCTCCCATGGGAAGAGATTAGACATAGCCTTTTACTAATTGGTATTTCTCCCAAGATATAAAGAGGAGTCTTTATTAGATTGACTATGGTTAAAGAAAGTTGACTTTGGTTAACTAGAATAAGTTTTATTGTTTTTACTTTTGCTTTGCATTGGTAAAAGAGAACTGTGGGCATCCCCACAAGGGACTAGGATTCTTCCAAGGACTAGGAATGCATGCATTTCGCTAACCTTTAATGGATTAAAGTGTTGGTGCTTGTGTAGGACTTGGAAAAGTGCAAGAAGGCTCACAAACGATGGAGCAAGTGCCAAAAAGCAGGTCCAAATAGCACCAGGAAGATGGCACCATTAAGGAGGGCCCCACGGGGGTTCTAAAAGGATCAAGAAAGCTGCCCCAAGGTGGGCTAAAAGCAGGAAAGACCAGCTTTTGTAAAAGTAGCTTCAGAAAAGCAGGTCTAGCTTTTTGCTAGGCCAAGTCTATAAAAGAAGAGCCTCAGTGCTCCTAGATTCATTCAAGAGTTGTACTCAGCCTAATGCTCTTTTATGAGCCAGTTGCACAATGTTTATTCTATTGCAATAAAGACCTTCGGGGGGGTCCAACCCTTATTTTTGGGCCCTAGTGTGTGTGTTCTCTGTTCTTTCTCCCATGCGCTAGCTTGTTTTGTTTCCCAAAAGAAATCTACTAGTGCTCCCCACCACATGAAGCTATCAGATGCTGTTTTCCGTGTCATCTATGAAATTCGAAATCTATCTTGGTGATTATCTGCTGCAAATCAAAGATCTAGGCTACGTTTCTACCAGAAGTGATTCGTTTTAGGGTTTCAAGGCTGATTACCAATTCATTTTAGAGTTTCAAGGCTGATTACCAATTCGTTTTAGGGTCTCAAAGCTGATTACAGATTCATATTAGGGTTTTGGTCCGGTTTTAGTGGTATCAGTGCTCAGCCTTGTCGCTTTCCCTGGACAACGATCCAAACTACTTCTAGATTGAAGAGGACAATAGCGATTTGGAGAAGGGACATTTTCAACGCAAAAGATCCAACCAAGAAAGCAGCAGATTGATTGTGAGTCAATTCATCTTGCTTCAGCCAAACCAATTGGCCACAAATCGGTGAAAAGTGGTTTGCAGGCAGCCGCATAATTTTGGCTAAATCCGTGCTTTTTGGATTAGATCAAGTTTCAAAACAATCTTGCTTAGATTGTGATTTGAGTTGCATACTCACTGTGAAGAATTGGACTTCTCAAGAATGCAAATGTGTGAACTGTGCAATGCATGCAGAATTTGAATGCCAATTGGCCCTCCACTGGGGGAAGAGTCCCCTCGTGAGAGTACTTGTTTCTCTTTTTGACCTACCTACAAGGTGTAAGAGAGATGGCGGATGAATGCAAGGTGAATATAGAGAATGCTATGTGAGATTCACACTGAAGGGTGATACACTTTCTTTAATGTCCCTTGAGATCACTCAAATTCCATCTTCCCATTTACACATACCCTTAGCCCATGACCCATGCATCTACTACCATTCAATGCACCTTTCCCTTTCTATTGCCTCTAGGACCTAGACACGTGGGTGCAGATCTTTATCAATAAAATAAGTGTAACATGTCCAAATTTAATGCCGTATGAAGAAGTGGCTCCAGCTTGACTAGCCCTATCTACTCAGAGGATCCATCGCCATAACAACTCGGTCGGTGTCCATCATAAATACAAATACATGTTACACCATTGTCGTATAATATATAATAATGTTCTAATGTCTACTAATCACGGATTAGTGATTTCTCTTGTCATGACACTCCCTCCTGCTTGAATGGGCAGACGTCCTCTTCTGAATCCTCTCTTGTCTCTTTCTCTTGCTTATGGTTTTCTCTTTTACTTCTGCATTTGCATCTCCTCTTCTTAATATGCAAATGTTCTTCTCTTGATAGTACACGATCTCTTTTGAATCAGAACTTGGATCTCATCTTCAAGTTCTAGTGTCTCTTGATGGAGAAAATCCTTTATTCTCTATCCATACTTCACAATATAGTCTCTTGATGGAGAAAATCCGTTATTCTCTATCCATACTTTACAATGAATATATCTACTCTCTATCCAATTCACAAATCCATACACCGGTGTTGGTTGAATAGATATCATTTACTTTTGGTTCTATGTTCACCTCAGATTCGTGGGATGAGGAGGTAGAAGCCTCACCCTCCTCCTGGCTACTTAATCTTCATCCGCAAAATTCGGCACCCTCTTAGTGCCTAATTTTGTCATAATGGACTGTTCAATCATATGGCTAAGCTGAGAAAGCTTATCGATGGGAGACTCCTCTCTCCCTCTTGCACTTGGATTATAATCCATGTGTATGGGATTTTGAGTTAAAGGTGTAAACTCAGCGCCTTGCTTTGGGATGGACTCGTTTCTCCCTTCATTTCTTAAGGAGAACTCCCTATCAAGAGATTCTTGAAGGAGAGATGAAGGTAGTTCTATTCGTGGATTATCGTACTCTTGCGCTCTCGCACCTATCAGGTCTGAGTGTATGGCTCCTTTCTGTGTGTTCTTCTTCTCCGCTGCCTGTCGTACGGAGCTCCTTGGCTGCTCGTGCCTCTGTCCCGCACGCTTACGACCTCTCCTTGCTCACTTCTTCTCTTTTGCTTTCCGTCGTGATCGTGAATTGTCGCTACTTTGATACCAAATGTGAAGAACCAGACTTCTCAAGAATGCAAATGTGTGTTATGCATGCAGAATTTGAATGCTAATTGGCCCTCCAATGGGGGAAGAGCGCCCTCGTGAGAGGACATAGTTATATCTTTCCAGTTATAACATGTCAAAAGATTTCTGTTATGATATTCAGTTTCATTGTTTCTTATTATGGAGCATGCTATGCTCAAGAATCAGCTCTTTACATGACTATTTTTCTATGGATATCGTTGGCCAAGTCAGGATTTTATCATCCTACAGTTTTCTTTTATTGGGACCTGTTTATAGAATAAATAGAAAATTTTATGGTCTCTCATGGATTGATGTGGCCAAGGAAGGACACAGCTTTACAATTTATCCGTCACTAATATACTTATTTGGATTGAGAAGTTTCGGGAATAGTAAGTCAACACCTAACATGCATGATAAGTATTTGGCGAATTAAATAGTGAATGGAAATTTGAGAAAGTCTTCAAAGAAAGTTCTTTCCAAAGCTGTTCCAAGAAGAGGTTCATATTACTTGGAAAAGTATCAGTTTGAAATTTATCTGCAAATCACTCCATTTGAGAAGACTTGAAGAGTCTCTCAAGGAAAGAAGACAAAGAAAGGCTCCAAGAAATATCTAAAGGCTAAGTATTTCTTTTATGTTGATAAATTTTATCTCATGACCTAACCCTCGTATGACAATGCAAGGAGAATATGGAATGTTCTCTTGAATTTTTTTAAGGGAGACATTGCTCATAAATGAGAAGACTTTAGAGCCTGATGTACTCCAGTATTGGTACAAGTGATTTATTGGCCAAGTGCTTTCTGTCTTATTTGGGAATTAACGATGGAGTTGTAACCAAAGAAGCTGAGGGGAATTACAAAGCCCTTAGAAGAACCACCCAGTTGTATTATTGGACTCTTGAGGTTGATTGCAAGGAAGCAGTAAGCCTTAGCTGACTTAGCATCACTTCATTCACAACCACATTGCAACATTTCCAGCCACTTCCATTAGTTGAATTCCACTGAAAGACAAACTTTAAACACACTTGTGGTGAGGCTAGAATTCCCCTGCACTAGTAGTCCAAGGACACCGATTGGCCCCAAACACTTTGGTGCCTCTTCCTGTATTTATTTAATTCTTTAGGCAATGGCAATTGTGCAATTACATCAAGGGCTCACCCTTGCACTCTGCTACACTAGTAGTCCACTGCCCAAGCCAATACTTGGCATCAGAATGCATCCAATCCCAGGTCTCACTAGAACCCAACTATCAAAGCAAAGCTAAGGCATACCACACTGACTGCTCTCGGCCGTGGTGCCAAAGATATTGGCACTATGGACTCTATGGAACGACCAGAACCATCGAGTCTTTGGTGATCCCCCTGGCATCTCTACGGCAATCATCTTATGATTGTCTACATGCACGGGATGTAGATTATCCTGCCTTGTCATATAGTGATATCTTTTGATGCTTGTAAGTAGCTGTTCCCTTCTTTAGGACTGTTTTTTGTAACATAATGACACATGGATTTCACCAAAAAAAGTGTGTGTATGACATTCAACAATTACAATACCAGCTGTGTTTTTTTGGCCATATTATCTTTCTCCCTCAACATCGTACACACTTCTTCAGTGTACGTTGCAGGAACTGTTTTGAATTTGCGAGTTGTGAGAAACAAGCATAGTTACTAGGGAACACCGTTCCCCCTTCCTGGAACAGGGGAACCTCATTCTAGAGGAGCAGACCCCACGGAAATACCTGGCATGTGGGTGAAATGGCATGTTGGCTGTCTAGAATGGCATTCCCTGAACATCTCGGAATGCAGTTCCCTGGAATTCTGGCTTCTGCTGCCTGCATTCAGGGATTGAGAGCTGTGTGACTAGTCCTGCTCTTGTTCCAAAGCCTACTGTATTGCTAATGTATTCTCTATCAATGGTGAAAGGAAAAATTGCTTCATTTCAGCTCTGTCCGGTGTTCTTAGGAGATGTCGTATTAATCCTTGCCAGCAGATTGCCAACTTGAGAATTTGTTTAGTGGCTTTTATCATACTTTTAAAGCAATTCTGCCCCTTACAGAGACATTTCAAAGAATTTTCTGGCTGAACATGCAGTGGATAGAGACTGTACTGTCCAATGGCAAGGGTGCAGATTTCTTCCATGATGAATACAGATGCCCTGTATTTGTAAAAGATGTTGTCAAAGTTGTGGAGCTTGTTATGAAGAAAGGAGCATCAGGTTGGTACAAGATTGATTTCTTCCTTTGGTTTATTGAACCCTTGAGCAATTCTGACTTGACCAAGATAAATGCAGAGCTTAGTTGTTCTTTTTATACCTTGAATGATCTCTGAATTCTGTTTGCCTTGTTATGGTGGGGATGTAGGGGTCCGTTCTATACAGTTACTGCTCAATGTTGGAGGCCCACAAAGGCTGTCACGTGCTGAAATGGCAGAGGTGGTAGCTGATTGTAGAGGCTTTGACAAATCTCTCATCAACTATGTCTCCACAAAATCTGTGTGTACTCGTCATCCATCATCTTTGCAATTTGCTTTTGTAAGGTTGACCATCCTGAAATACGAGTGTCTGTATATTGGTCTTTATTTCCCAACCTTTTTGTGTTATATCCCTTTATGGGGGGGGGTTTGGAGAGGGAATTCCACTGTCTGAAGTTTCTTTTTTGCCAGGTCGATCGTGGAGTACCAAGTCCTGGAGACATTTCCATGGATGTAAATAGGTTGACTTCATTGTTTCCTGTAGTACTAACTTCATTTAAGGTAGGTGTTGAATTGACTCTTACAAAGCAACATTGAATCTCTCTCTCTCTCTCCACACACATCCCCTTTCTCACTCTGCCAGGGTTCTCACATTATGTCTTTATATATTGTATTATATCTCTTTAAGAAAACTATATTTGCAAATTGCAAGACATACTATACCTGCTATTTTGCAAGCGACATCCAATTGCACAGCTTCTTTCCTTGGTCAATTGACTAGGTCAGAGCCAAGTAAAATAAAATTTAAAGTGTCAACTTTGCACGCTGAAAGTATGGTTGTCTATAGTCTGGTTGTCTATAGTCATACATGCCATCTACGAATTTGAGATCCATTTTTACTTTCAAGCAGCTTTGAAATGTTAACAAGGGATGCTAATTTCTCCATAAAGAGAGCTGAGATACATTTGTGACCTATCCAAAAGTTATACGTTCTTACATTGTCAGTGATGTAAACATTGAGTGCAGTTTTAGAAATCTTGCAACCCTCCAAAATGTCTCCTCTATTATATGGGTTGTAACTTTATAATTATAAAGGTGCGAGGGAGAGAAGCTTTCCGTTCATCAACATCTCCAATTCTTTATTATTTTTACCGTAAGCGTAAAAAGAATAAGAAAGATCACACATACACATTTGACTAGTTACAATCATCTATTGAAACGGGCCTTCGGCATCTCCTAAGGGCGGTGAACAGCTAATAACGAGCAAATACTTAATTTACAACCACTTAAAACTTTCCATAGCAAACCAACTCAACTTAGAACACAACACTTGAGAGCTAGATCGCCCTCGTCTTGCATCGGACACCAGATTGGTCCTAATTTTTTTTTCTTTAGCTTTTATTCAGAAGGGATGCAAATAAAAGAATAGCATCACAGTGCATCATTCCATGGAAAGCTAACTGAATACTCCATTCACATGCGCTTCCATATTGCTATGCAATCACAGAAAAGGCATCCCAGTCCAATGCAATATTCCATGGCAGTCCTTCTTTCGACTCTGGTTGAGGGTTTTAAATTGGTTGCTTTGATACCCACTAGGGGGGTCCCAGCAGGAGAGAAATCAATTGAATTTGTCTTGGTAGCTCTGAATACCCGTCAAGGCAGTCCTAGCAAGACAAAGGCCAAAAAAACAACCACACCTGCTTGTTCTTGGCAAACAGGAAAGCCAGTTGCACAAAGCAATAGGATCTAAAGGTTCTAAGGCAATAGGAAAGCTTCTGAAAAGCAATCAATCGATAAGAAAGCTCGAGAAACCCAGGGAAAGATGCAAACATGAAATGGAATCTCCCTCGGGAAGATCTTTGGCACCTTGGCAGGCGAAAATATTAAAAAGCAACCCTGGAAACCTATTGGAGGAGAATTGCCAAGTGTGGAGGCCTCTTGGAGAAAATTTTCAATCCTGGAAGCACCTAGATGGCTTGGCAGGTGAGAAAACTTGAAAGCGGAGTGGTGTAGATCACTAGAATAGTCCAGATCATTGCAAAATTGGCAATTTGCAAAATCCTAGAACAAGTTGGTGAACTCCTGCGGATTGCAAAATTGATGGTCAGCCTTGGGAATACGTAAAACAATGAATCGCTCTGTCTGGAAGTGGAGGAGAGCTTGAAAAAAGTACGCAATTACCAATGCCTATCTTGGAAGGCTTCTAGGCAAATTGGGATTTCACAAATCAGCTCCTAAAATCGCTCTGATGAAGTGCGATTTCATGTAGCAGCATTTGGAAAAGGCGATTTTGTTGTTTGGGACTTGGTAGGGCTCCTAGGTGATGGCAGATTTGAGAAATTGGCTCCCGGAAGGGGTGTGGATAGCTAGGAAGCAAGATTTTGATTTGAGAGAGAACTGAACAAACCTTGGCTTAGGCCCCCCCCCAATCCACTTGAGCCAAGAATAGCTGCTTTTGCTTGCCTTGCAAGTCATTGGATTTTCACCCCTCTCTAACCCTTAGATCCTTTGCTCTGGCCCATGGAATTAATTGCATTGAAGTGTCCTTTACAAATTTAATCAGTTTGAGGCCAATTCACGTCCCCGTGTGACAGACTCCCCTCTTCAAACATAGCAAATGTCTTGGTTCAGAACAAGAAGCACAAAAATAAAAAAATTGAAGATATTGAGTGGTAGACTCTGTCAATATTGTAGGTACCTGTACATATATATGGTTGAAACATAAGAAATGCATAAACAACATAGAAAAATAAAAAAAAAATATACAAGGGGTGGCTTGGTGGAGCTCGAGATAACCAACCATTCCAAATATACAATCAGAAATTGACACTGACTAGTACATTGATCCAGAGGTCTTGTGGCACATATACCGTCAGCAACAAGCGATACATCAGGTGAGACCGATAGTGTCACCAAGTGACCTCTAGATATCTAGAGTGGTTTGAACCAAGGGAGTGGAGGTGCTACCCCCCTCTTGAGCATCAGGCAATGCTCCAGACACATGCTCTGTTGAGCCTGAATGAGCCCCAACTGAAATCTGCTCAAGTAGAAATGCCTCTAGGTAGAGTTGCAACAACTGAGATGAATTTGCTAGTTCACCCTCCTCCATCCACTTCACATCAATAGTTGGATAATTTTTGAATTTAACCAGATAACGACATATAACTCTACCTTTTACCTTGCATTCCTTGTGTGCCAAAATCTATTCCGGAACCAAGATTTCATCCAATTTTTCAATTTCAGACTAATCTTCAGGAGGCATATCTTCTGTCACATCTCCTTGAAACTGTTTCAAAAGACTCACATGGAACGCATTGTGAATCTTCCAATGGTCTTGTAGCTCATTGATCTTTTGCAGAATCTAAAAGGGACCATAGTACCTCATACAGAGCTTAACATACAGCTTGTCTTTCCCCTTCTTCTTTTTTCGCCGTGCTTTTTGAAAGCGAAAGAGAACCCAATGGTTTGCTTTGAATTTCAGCTCACAACGATGACGGTCGGCAGCTCTCGTGCTTGTGTCCTGAGATCTCTGGAGAGCGATCTTGATTTTCCTATAAGCCTCATTGAAGTTTTCCACAAACCTATTAGCTTCAAAGATTTTATCTTTGGTGTGTAGAATGGGCGAAACTTTCCTTTATCTGTCATGACAAGAGAAATCACTAATCTGTGATTAGTAGACATTAAAACATTATAATTATGTTATACGCGAATGGTGTAACATGTATTTGTATTTATGATGGACACCGACCGATTTGTTATGGCGGTGGATCATCTGAGTAGATAGGACTAGTCGAGTTGGAGCCACAACCTCAGACGGCATCGAATTTGGACATGTGATACTTATTCTATTAATAAAAATGTGCACACACGTGTCTAGGTCCTAGGGGCAATAGAAAGGGAAGGGTGCATTAAGGTGCATTAAATGGTAGATGCATGGGTCATAGGCTAAGGGTAGGTGTAAATGGCAAGATGGAACTTGAGTGATCTCAAGGGACATTAATGAAAGGGTATCACCCTTTCATTGTGAATCTCACGTTGCATTCTCTTTACCACATTGCATTCATCCGTCATCTCTCTCCCACCTTGCATGTAGGTCGAAATAGAAACAAGTACTCTCACGAGGGCGCTCTTCCCCATTGGAGGGCCAATCGGCATTCAAATTCTGCATGCATTACACACTTGCATCCTCGAAAAGTGTGGATTTTCACATTTGGTATAAGAGCGGTGACGATCCACGAGCGGCACGAGAAGAAGGTGATAGTTGTGGACGACTGAAGTCGCAAGAGAAGTTGCGAAAGAGGATCACGAATGACCGATCTCCGAGGTTTTGAGACAAGGGATTTTTCTGAAAATTTTTGGTCTTGAACGGTGAACGGGGTATCCTCACGACGTGAATCCCCCCCGATGTGAATGTACCCTTAAATCGTGAGGAAAAGGGATCCCCCGTTCTCCCCAACGGAAAGTTGGATCGGAATAAGATTTTAAGGGGGTGATCCACCCATCAAGTACCCCTATAACGGTATCTAGAGCTCCAATTCGCTCAAAACAAGTAGCCCAAATGGAGCGTACCAGTTTACAGTAGAAATACAAGAAGAAAAGCTTAAAAGAGAAGGGAAAGGAGGTCATTTTAAGTGTCTTCTCAACACAAATGAAGCGGGAGTCGGATAAGTACCACCAACTCTACAACACTTAACTTTTGCTATAAAATAAACCTTTTTTTTTCTGAAATTACAGCAAGACATTTTCTCTCTTGTATTAATAAAAGGAAAGAATGGAAGGGGAAGGGACATATAACAATGAACTTATTCCTTTTCCTCCATTACCCCAAGGAGAGAGAGAAAGAACACCTTCACCCCCTCTTGAAGAGGATGGATTAGGTGAGAGTTATACACATCTTGAGTATGATAACCCACAAATAGATTTACAGTAGTCTCTCCTTCAAGAACCTCTTGATAGGGAGTTCTCCTTTCGTAATGAAAGAAGAAATGAGACCAGCCAAGAAGAAGGTGACGAGTTCACGCCTTCAACTCAAAGCCCAGTACATATGGATTATAATCCAAGTGCAAGAGGAAGAGAGGAGACTCCTGTTGATAAGCTGATTTTTCAGCTTAGCAATATGATTGAGTAGTCCATTATGACAAGATTAGGGACTAAGAGAACTTTAAACTTCGGGGATGAAGAGTTGAGTACCCCTTCTAAGAGGTCCAAATTCCAACCGCGAGAGAGAATTGAGTTCCCCAAATATGATGGGGCAAGGGAGGCTGACAAAATCCTCAATGACAAGATGGAGCAAGAGAAGCTTGCTCTTGCCACATTGCATCTGCAGAAGGATGCTCTAATGTGGTGGTCCTTGTCACAAACAGGAAAAGAGCCTATTCATGAATGGGCTAAATTCGTGGAGCAACTGAAAGCCACTTTCATGCCACCGAGGCATGAAGAGAACCTAACCTTTCGTTGGGAGAGGTTTAGGTAGTTCGATAATGAGAGCAATGCAGATTTTACAGCCAGATTTTGGAAACTCTCTCTAGAGTTACCCGAAAAGAGTGAGGAAGATAGGAGAAAGAAGTATTTAGCAGCCTTAAGCCCAAAAGTAAGGTACGAGGTTGAAATGTTTAACCCGACCACGCTTAAGGACCTCACTAAGCTGGCTGAAATAACCGAGAGGAAATTGAATCCGCGTAAACCCTTCAACAAAGGTAATGAGAAAGCTATTGTACAAAATGTTAACAGCCAATCACGTCCTGGATGGATACCATTTCCTTCCATGATTGACGATGAGAAGAAAAAGCTAATTAAGGAGGGAAAATGTTTCGGATGTAAGAAACATAAGCTAGGGCATCCATGGCATAAATGTCCTACTCTATTAGCCAAAATTGTCAAAACCAATTCTGTAAAAGGGAAAGGCAAAGCATCCAAGCAGGAGGGTGAGACTTCTACCTCCTCATCCCAAGACTCTACGATGAACATAGAACCAAGAGTAAATGCTATCCATTCAGCCAACACTGGTGTATGGATGTGTGAACTGAATAGAGAGTAGGCATATTCATTGTAGAGTATGGACAAAGAATAAATATTTTTCTCCTCCGTGTAGAGCGTCTGATAAGATAAATAGGGCTGAAATAGAAGAGTTGGAAAAAGAGATTGAAGGTCTATAGTTTCTATAGACTAAGTAGCTCTCCATCGCAAAATCATCCATAGCCAAGGTCTACCTAGTTCAATGAAAACATTTGGGTGAGAGAATCGTTTTAATACTGACCAATTTGTTGAGAATGTGTTTAAGTTATTAAGCAGGTTACTGTAAAGAGATTTCAGCAGCTAAGTATTCATGAGAGGATTCTGAGCATGAAGAGATACTGAAGAGGCACTGCAGTGGTACTTTTGCATTTTGAATAGTCAGCATCAAGAGGAACCAAAACTTGAAGATGAGATTTAAGTTCGGATTCAGAAGAGATCGTGTACTACCAGGAGAAGATTATTTGCAGGTTATGAAGAGGAGATGCAAATGCAGAATAAAAGAGAAGCGTACGCAAGAGAAAGAGACAAGAGAGGATCCAGAAGAGGACTTCTGCCCATTCAAGCAGGAGGGAGTGTCATGACAAGAGAAATCACTAATCTGTGATTAGTAGACATTAAAACATTATTATTATGTTATACGCCAATGGTGTAACATGTATTTGTATTTATGATGGACACCAACTGATTTGTTATGGTGGTGGATCATCTGAGTAGATAGGACTAGTCGAGCTGAGCCACAGCTTCAGACGGCATCAAATTTGGACACGTGATACTTATTCTATTAATAAAAATGTGCACACACGTGTCTAGGTCCTAGGGGCAATAGGAAGGGAAGGGTGCATTAAGGTGCATTGAATGGTAGATGCATGGGTCATAGGCTAAGGGTAGGTGTAAATGGGAAGATGGAACTTGAGTGATCTCAAGGGACATTAATGAAAGGGTATCACCCTTCATTGTGAATCTCACGTTGCATTCTCTCTACCACATTGCATTCATCCGTCATCTCTCTCCCACCTTGCATGTAGGTCGAAATAGAAACAAGTACTCTCATGAGGGCGCTCTTCCCCATTGGAGGGCCAATCGGCATTCAAATTTTGCATGCATTACACATTTGCATTCTCGAAAAGTGTGGATTTTCACAATATCCTTCTACGATCTCGAAAGGAGCCTTTCCTGTAGAAGTATGAACCGTGTTATTATAGGCAAACTCAATGAGTGGCAAGTACTGCTTCCATTTTTCCTTGTGCTCCGAAACATAGCACTTCAAGAGATCAAGGGAGGTGCCATTGGACTCTTCAGATTTCCCATCAAACCATGGATGAAATGAGGATGAGAAGTTGAGTATGGTCCCTATATTTTCAAACAATCCTCTCCAGAATAAGCTTGTCATTTGTGGGTCCCTATCACTGATGATAGACTGTGGCATTATGTGGTATTTTAAGACATGAGACATGAAAAGATTTTCCATTTGGTCCGTTGAGATTTTCTTCCTCATTGGAATAAAATGAGCTTGTTTACTGAACCTGTAAATAATGGTCCAGATACCATCATGACCTGACGGCATATGAGGAAGATAAAAAATGAAGTCCATAGCAATGCTTTGCCACGGTCTATCTAGAATGGGGAGTGGTTGAAACAGTCCTTGGGTTTTTTGCTTGTCATACTTCACTTTCTAACAGGTGTCCTAACATATGCTTCAACATCACGTCACAAAGCTGGCCAACAAAAGAAGTGCTCAACAGCCTTCACAATTGCGTCAATTCCTCTGTGTCCTGAATAAGGTGAAATATGACTTTCAGCCATTACCTTGGCCCTCAACTGCTTTGTGACACACAAACAGCCATGCATCATCAGAAAACCGTCTCGAAGAGCATGATGATCATTTCTTTGTCCCTTGGATAATTGATCATATATTCATGCAAAGTCATCATCCGTAGCATATTGCTCTTTCATGGCATCCAATTCATCATGATAGGCAATAGAAATACCAGAAACCTGTGGTTTCTTTGATATCGCATCTGGCATTGGCCTTTGGAGAGTGCATTTGCAAACACATTCTTGTTTTGAGGGACATGCACAATTTGAAAATGAAACATACATAGAAAATTGGCCCATCGCATGTGCTTCTCAGATAATTTTCTCTGTGTGAGAAAATACCTCAGTGAAGAATGATCCGTCTAAACATAGAAATCAGCACCCAATAAGTAGTGCTTCCACTATGAGAGGGGCATGAATTACAACAATCATCTCCTTTTCATAAATCTAAAAATTCATTTCCGTGGGCTGTAACACCTTGCTCTCATAAGCAACGACCCTTCCCTCTTGCATAAGAACTCCAATGCTGTTACCACATGCATCACATTGGACAACGAAGGGCTTTCTCAAATCTAGCAAGGTGAGGATAGGGTCAGAACACAACTTTTCTTTCAGCTCTTCAAAAGCTACAATTTCTTTGGAAGTCCAGCGAAAAGATACTCCTTTATTTTGCAAAGCATGCAGAGGCAGAGCAATCTCAACAAAGTAATAGACAAACCTTTTCTAGTATGAGCAACCCAAGAAAGCTCCGTACTTCGTGGATGTTTTTGAGTGGTAGCCAATTCTTGATTGCTTCAACCTTTGTCGAATCCATCCCCGAACTCCATCCTTGGATATGATATGCCCAAGACAGTGAATTTCTAGCATGAAGAATTCACTTTTCTTTGCATTAATGAACATCTTATGTTTTCTCAACTCTTCAAACACAAACCGCCAGATGCTTTCAATGCTCTTCCTCATTTTTGGAGAAAACAATGATATCATCAAAGAATGTGCCCACAAAAGATCTATGATCTCTAAAAATCTTGTCCATCATTTGGTTGAATGTGGTGGGAGCATTGGTTAACACAAATGCCATGCAAAGATACTCATAAAGCCCAAAAGTGGTCCTAAAACTGGTCTTGTATAGATCTTGTGGTCGTATGTGGATTTGATTTTCAAGTGGTGGTGTTTATGTTTCTCATTTTGTGAATGCCTCTCACCCCCTTCCCTCTCCATGCATTCCCCTTGGGTGTGATATTATCATAGGCAGGTGATTGTAAATATAGAGGCTGCATAATATTACCAAGATGAGTGGTACTCTGCCCACTACTCATAGCAAGATTGACCATACCTGGTCCTGCTGCATTCATTCTAGGCACTCTTGAAAAATTTCCCATCATACCAGGCATAAAAGTCTGCATCCCTGGCTGCATTCCAATGTTACCATACATTATGTTAGGCCTCATAGCAGGCAAACTTCCAAACATTTGTCCCTAATAGCCTTGCATGCCAAGTTGAAATCTAGAAGGGAAATTTCCAGGCATCCCCATGCCTTGCTTAGGTTGTCCAACCATCGCTGGAAACATTGAACCTCCTCTAAAATAACATGGGGGCATAGAAGATGGAGGGAAAGTCTGCTATCTCGAACCAAAAATGGAATGCTCTGGGGATTTCCACCCATACTAGATGTAGGAGGCATTGCATCACGCTTCAAAGGGTCATTCACCAACTCTGCAAAGCGTGGATCTTGCATCAGCTATGCAAAAGTCTGAGCTGCTCCTTGTAATTGTGCCCTAAACTATTCATCTGGATTTTGGTCGAACTTCTTCCTCTTCATGTCGAGAACCCTCAGTGGCATGCTCAGATTGAATGGGATGTTCATCATCTTCCTCCCACCATACAATATAATCAAAAGACCCTGATTTCTCCTCACCATCGGTGCTATGTGCCATGGATGAAAATTTCTTTAGGCTGCAAATTTATTACAACAACTAGTATTTGGTGTCCTGACCCAAACACAGCCACGAGCTCACCGTCTTGACGAAGATGGCGATAATCCCGACAATGGAACTACAAAAATTGGCCTTCAAGATCTCCAAAGGGTAGTGAACAGTTCATAACAAGCAAATACTTAATTGACAACCACTTAGAACTTTCCACAGCAAATCAAATCAACTTAGAACACAACACTTGAGAGCTATAGCGCCCTCATCTTGCACCAAATAGTAGATTGTCCGTAAACTTAGTGCCCCTTTTGGTATTTCTTTATCTTTTATTTAGAAGGCATGCAAATACAAGAATAGCACCGTAGTGCATCACTCCGCAAACAACCAACTGAATAATCCATTCACAAGCACTTTCATCCCGCTGTGCAATCATGGAAAAGGCATCCCAGTCTAGTGCAACATTCCATGGTAGCCCTTCTTTCGATTTTGGATGAGGGTTTTAACCTAACAACTATGATACTCATTAGGGGAGTTCTAGCAAAAGAGAAATTAGCCCAATCTATCTTGGTAGCTCTGAATACGCGTCAAGGAAGTCTTAGCGAGATAGGAGCGCAGCAAAACAACCACACTTGGCTGTTCTTGGCAAACAAAAAGGCCAGTTGCACAAAGCAATAGGATCTGAAGGTTTTGAGGTAGTAGGAAAGCTTAAAATAAACCGATAGGAAAGCTCAAGAAACCTAGGAAAGCAACAAACATGAAATCAAATTTCATTGGGCAAGATCTCTGGCACCCTAGAAGATAAAAGAAAAAAAAAGCAACCCTAGAAACCTGCTGGAGGAGAATTGCCAAGCCTGGAGGCCTCCTGGAGAAATTATCCAACCTTGGAAGCAATTGGATCACCACTACTTATCTTGGAAGGCTCCTAGGCAAATTGCGATTTCACAAATTAGCTCCCAAAACAGCTCTGGTGAAGTGCGATTTCATGTAGCAGCATCTGGGAAAGGTGATTTTACTGTTGGGGACCTAGCAAGGCTCTTGAGTGATGGAAGATCTGACAAATTGGCTCTTAGAAGGTGTGTGGATAGATGGGAGAAATTGAACCAACCCTGGCTTAGCCCCCAATCCACTTGAGCCAAGAATAGCTACCTTTGCTTACCATGCAAGTCACTAGATTTTTAACCCTCTTTAACCTTCAGATCCTTTGCCTTGGCCATGGATTTAATTGCACTAAAGTGTCCGTTACAGATTTAATCAACTTCAGGCCAATTCACATCCCCGTGACATCTACGAAGTTTTCGGCCATGGTGGCGAAAAAAGTAATCAAAATATTTGAGGGTGGTCTAATATATATCGATGAGATGCTATTATATTTAAGGCAAGGGGGGACATAGTAGACATTTAGTGGTATCCTTCTAAGCTTAAATAGGGTTGCTTTATCATCTTACATGGATCCTATACAAGGGGCTTTCTAGAAGCTCATGCACGTAGGTGCCATCCACATCTTATTAAGAGTGAGTCCCTCGGGCACAAAAGGTAGTTGAATGTATTCATTTAGATGTACGGACAACATCCCAACCCAACATGAGTAGGCTAAAATATTATGTCTCATTCATTGATGACTATCGCAGAAGACGTGTTTATTTCATGTGTGAGAAGTCTGAGGTATTTGAAAAGTTTCAAAAATTTAGAGCCATGGTTAAGTGTGAAATGGGAATGCAAATCATAACCATCCATTTGGATGGAGGGGAAGAATGTATGTCTAAAGAGTTTACAGCATATTTAGAGCAACATGGCATTCAACAATAGGTTTCATTTGCATACACATCAGAGAAAAAGTATGTGGCCAAAAGGAGAAATTGTAGCATTGCAGAAGTAGGGTGTGCATTGTTGAATGAAAAGAATATGCCTAAGTACTATAAGGCAGAAGCAGTATAGTGTGTAGTTTACATTATGAACAAAATGCCTACAGTAGTAGTGCATAATAAGACACTGGAAGAAGTTTACTCAGGGAGAGATCTAGATGTATCCATCTTTAGGTGTATATGTTATGTGTATGTACCAGAGAAAAGAGGAAGAAGTTAGATCCAAAGGTTGAAAAATGCATCTTTGCTCATTATGCATTAGAGTCTAAGGGATACATTTGTTACAATATGGCAATGTGAGAGCTTTGAATCAGCACATATGTTTTTGATGAGCTTAGTAGCTAGTATAAGCCGTGGTTTCTATGTTAGATACATTCATGGCTATGGCTGGAAATCAAGTGCAAGGATAGCCACATGTGGAGGTTGCATCCATGTCAGGAAGTGGAGTCACTACCATAGAAACAGTGAATCCATGGTCAAGCCAAATAAGGGCAAATGCAAAAAGCACAAGCATGCTTCGAAATGTCAAAAGTATGGCTGATTTACAATAGTAAATCAGCCACAAAATCATGAGTTATTTGGCTCTATGTCAATGTTGAATAGTCCACATTCCCATGCTCAAGGAAGTACTAATGGTCAGCCACATGATGTTGATTTTTCCAAGCCAAATGCAACATCAAGGGCTGCTATTTTTGAGCAGAAAATTGGCCTAAAACCTCATGGTGAAGGTACATCGGAAAGCACTTTACCTAGCTGGTCCACTCGGTTGAGATACCCAGTGCAAAGGCTTACTTACAATGGGTTTGTGGCAGTGCACCATGCCTATATGATAAATGTGTTACAAGATAAGGAACCCAAAAAGTTTGACGATGCCATTGAGTAGTAGCCATAGTGGATACATGCCATGGATGAGGAGATGCATGTGTTTGAGTAGCAAGAGATATAGTCACTTGCTGACTTGTCTAAACTCAAGAATGTCATAAATTGCAAATGGGTTTACAAGGTAAAGCATAATACAGATGGTACTGTGAGTAGGTACAAGGCCCGTTTGGTTACTATAGGTTATGCTCAACAATATGGCATAGATTATGAGGAGACTTTCAGCCCGGTGGTCAAGATGGTAACAATTCGGATGGTGGTTGCATTAGATCAAAAAATTTGATTACTGTAGAACTGATACAATAGATGGCGCTGCCTCCTAACCATGCGCTCCTGTGAGAGAAGCTTCGATGGCATGCTGAAAACAGTAGAGGACGGAAAGCACATAGACAATCAGTGGCCGGACTTTGCGAGGGAGCCACGCAACTTACATCTTGGGCTCACCATGGACGGCGTGAACCCTTTCGGGTTATGCTCGACATCTTGGTCGACATGGCCCATAGTCTTGGTGAATTACAATATCCCACCATGGCTAACAATAAAGAAGGGACACCTCATGCTTACACTACTTGTGCCAGGGAAGTACAAGGCCAAAAATATGGATGTGTACATGGCACCTTTGATAGAGGAGTGCTCCTAGAAGTTATTAGAATAGTACAAGGACATTTTTGCATGGCATTACACTGATATGAAAGGGGTAGATCCATCATTATGTCAACATAGAATAAATGTAAAGATTGATGCGGTACCAATCGTTCAAGGGAGATATAGAATGAATCCAAATTATGCCAAGTTGGTAAAGGAGGAAATTGACAAGTTGTTGAGGGTTGGTTTCATATATCCCCTAACACATGTGACATGGTTATCTCCAATTGTTATTATTCCAAAGAAAAATGGGAGATTGAGAATATGTGTTGATTATAGAAAGTTGAATGCAGCAACCATGATTGATCCATTCCCTCTTCCATTTTGTGAATCATTGCTTGATGCTATGGCTAGACATGAGATTTACAGTTTTTTAGATGGTTTCAGTGGGTATAACTAGATCAAAATGGCTCCAAAAGACAGAGATAAAACTGCATTTGCATTTGGATCCAATGTCATGAACTTTGGATTTTGGATGCTAAGGAATCAGGGTTGCTATAGCCAGTGATGAAATGGGCTTCACATGGCTTGCTCTTATATAGCCACCAGTCATAGTCAGTTAGACCCACTTGGGTGATTGACCCAGTCCACCCAAAATGGTCGACTGGGGGTCGGTAGGCCACCAACCACACGATAGAACCATGGCATAAAATAGAGCAACTAACCCTCAGTCCCCGTTTGGCCCAGAGCCATCCGAGATCATCTGGGGCTCCAAATGGGCCCCGCAACCCGAGAGTGGGCTACCCCGAGAAATGCTCCGTCTACCCTCAGTGCGGTCAGTCATGGGATGCCTTCTTGCACATGCATGTAGCCTAGTTGGCAGTGTGCCAACTCCGTCCAGCCATCAGGCTACACATGGCCCCCATCTGGTGTCCAAACCAGGACCTACCGGATAACCGAGCTACTCAAATGCCTTCTCCTCATATGGGGGGCTTACAAGTAGAGTTAACTGGTTCCCGCGTAGTTAGACGAGAGTGGAGCATTGATATCTAACACCCCCCTCAATGTCCACCTGCAAGTGAACTTACTTTTTCGGTCCAATGCCAAGTCGATGAAGATGCCTCTCTAGCAAGTCTTTTCCAAGAGCCTTCATGAAGATGTCCGCAGCATTCTCTGTAGTCGGACAGTATACCAAGTCGACCTCTCCATCCATGATGAGCTCGCATACAAAGTGATATTGAATCTCAATGTGTTTTGTGCGAGTGTGGAACACAGGGTTCTTTGCAATCGCCATGCAACTCTGATTGTCACATGATAACTGCGTAGGCTTGTTCTGCACTGCACCCATGTCCCCTAAAATCCTCCTCAACCACACTGCCTCGTAAGAAGCAAAGCATGCTGATTTTTTGTACTCAGCCTCAGTAGAAGAAAGAGCAACTGTGGGTTGCTTCTTGCTGACCCATGACAGAGCTCCAGATCCAAGTGAGAAACAGTAATCTGTCACTAATCTCCTGCTGTCCACGTCTCCTGCCCAATCCGAGTCACAAAATCTGGTCAAGAATCTGGTCAAGATGTTGCCCTTGGTATAGGTGATGCCATAATCAAGTGTGCCTTTGATGTATTTTAGCACCCACATCCCTGCCCTCCAATGGTTCTCTCGGGACTTATTGGAAAACCTGCTTAGTACACCAGTCGCAAAGCTAATGTCCGACCGCATGTTGCACAAGTAAATCAAACTGCCCACAAGCCTCCTATACTTCGCTTCATCCACCAGTGGTGATGAATCCTCATTTGAGAGCTTCACGTCAACCTCCATAGGGGTGCCAACTGTCTTGCTCAGCCATGCCAAATGCCTTTAGTATCTCTCCAGCATACTTCAGCTGTGAGATGAAGATCTATTTTGGCTCTTGCCAAACTTCAATCCCCAAACAGAAATGCATCAGTCCGAGGTCTGTCATTTCAAACTCTCTTCCTAGCAAATGCTTTGTCTGTGAGATCTTCTCTTCATGGTTCCCTGTTATGACAAGGTCATCCACATAAAGGACCACGATCATACACTTGCCTCCTTCTTTGAAGATATACAAATTTGCATAAGATGGGCTCCTCCTGAACCCTTTTTATAGAAAGTAGGCATCAATTCGCTGGTACCACGCTCGTGGGGCCTATTTCAGCCCGTAAAGTGCCTTCTTTAGTTTACAAAATCTACCTTCTGAATCGGGGATCACAAAACCTGGTGGTTGTTCCACGTATACCTCCTCCTTGAGATCTCCATTTAGAAAGGCGGATTTTACATCCATTTGAAACACGGGCCAACTTCCTTGGGCAGCTAAAGCCAAAACACTGCGAATTGTGGTTAGTCGAGCTGTGGGAGCAAAAGTATCCTGATAATAAAAACCATGTACCTGTGCGAATCCTTTTGCCACGAGCTGAGCCTTGTACTTATCCAACATGCTGTCGGACTTGTACTTGGTCTTGTACACCCACTTGGTGCCAATTACCTTGCATTTTGGTGGGCGATCCACAAGGTCCCAAGTGTTCTTCTTCATTATGAAGCCATACTCTAACTGCATAGCCTCCATCCACCTATCATTACCCTGTGCCTCTTCAAGACACTTGGGTTCTTCAGCACGGATCACCTCTATCATCAAAGCATAGTTGACCAAGTGTTCCTGCGCCCTTCTTTGCTTCTCTATTCTCTTGGACTGGCGGTGTTCGAATGGTTCCTCCTCAATGGCTGGAGGTTCTCTACCATCCAAAAGCTGCTTTACCCACTTTGGGAATGGCCGTTGCCGTTGTGGTTTTGTAGGCTCTTCTTTCTCTTCTTTATCTTGAATCCTCCCAAGCACCGTTGGGGGATTTCGGTCTGCTGTTGGTGGTTGTACTGGATGGATATTCTGGTCTTGGTTGTCTGGGAAGGAAGCATCCTCCTCCAATTGATGCGGTTGTTCTGAGAAGACCACATCACGACTTACTATTACCTTCTTGGTAATAGGGTTATAGAGACGGTAACCCTTCGCCTCTTCACTGTAGCCTAAGAAAATACACTTTCGCCTCTTCGGTTCCCTTTTAGTCCTGTTAGCATCAGGGACATGCACAAAACAGTCACATCCAAAAACTTTGAAATGTGCAGCTGAAGGTTTCTTACCAGAAAAGGCCTGTAGTGGAGTCATCCCATTCATAGCCTTCGTGTAGCTACGATTCAAAATGTAAACTGCCATGTTACATGCTTCAGCCCAGAAAGTCTTTGGCAAATCTTTCCCTTTCATCATACTCCTACCCATTTCGTAGATGATGCACATCTTGCGCTCTGCTACTCCATTTTGCTGTGATGTATGTGGTGGGGGTTTCTGCCTCTTGATCCCGTGACTTTTGTAGTAACTTTCGAATTCAATTGATGTGAACTCTCCACCTCTGTCTGATCTCAACTTCTTCACCTTCTTCCCTGTTTCTTTCTCGACCATTACATGCCATTCCTTGAACTTACTAAAAGCCTCGCCATATCCTTCTATTGTAGTCATCGGTCAGCATCATGAAGTAGTAGGAACCACCCAAAGCTTCCGTCTCCATCTTTCCGCAGAGGTCCGTGTGTACGAGCTCTAGAGGAGCCTTTGCCCTGCTGGCCTCTTTAGGAAAGGGCTACTGATGCTGCTTGCCAATCATGCAAGCTTCACATACATCGGGCAGATCTGTAATTTCTGGTAGGTCTGCAATCATTCCACTTTTATGCATCTCCTTTAAAGAACTAAGGTTTAGATGACCAAACCTATCATGCCACAGCTTAGTGTTCTTCACATCGGCTCGAGCACTGAAAGCTGAGAGTTCATAGATGTTGTTGCGCCATGTACCTTTACCAATGACCTTCCCTTAAAGATCCAGAATCTGTGCACCATTCTTATCAAATTGAACTTTGAGGTTCCGATCTGTGATCGCAGAAATGGACAACAAGTTCCTCTTGATATCTGGCACATAAAGAACATCGGACAACTATTTTACAACTCCATCTGACTTGAGAGCAATCATACCTTTTCCTTTTGCTGGACATTTTGCATCATTGTCGACTGCTACTAGGATGTCATTCCCTACTGGCTATAGAGAGATATACCAATCCTTCTGACTGGTCATGTGGCGCAATGCACCACTGTCAATAATCCAAGGTTCATTTGTAGGTACATGAACTGCCTCCGTGCAAATCTCCTCAATTGCTACGAACAGCTCTACTGGTACTGCCTGCACGCTGTTGCTGGACTCTTTCTTTACCTTGTTCTTCTGATCTGCAATCTTCTTCCGGCACTCATTCTGCTTGTTCCCTACCTTGTTGAAATAGAAGCACTTGATCTTCTTCTTTCTCTTTTTATCATTAGAAGAAGATGGGTTACTAGAGTCCTTACTCTTATCTTTCTTTGATCCAGCGTAGAAAGCTGAATCTTCTGCAGTCCTCGTCTTTTGACGCATCTCCTCCTCCAGAAGCATTGTGCTGAAATCCTCAAAGTTGAGGGGTGGATTTCTGTTCTGCGCAGTCAGCGCTTTAACAAGACCATCGTACTTTGGTGGGAGAATGCATGGACCTTCATGCTAGATTCTCGCTGGTGATGGTGATGCCAATTGTAGTCATTTGATCGCGCAGATTCTTCACCCTGGTGATGAATTTCTTTGCCGCTTTAGACTCAGACAGTTTCTTATTCGCGAGTTGAGTCTCCAGATTCTAAATCTGCATCTGATTCGTGGTCTCGTATTGATTTTTCAAGACCGTCCATGCCTCCTTCACTGTGGTGACATGTTGAATTAATGCCATGACGGAATCACTTACACTGTAGACAATAGAACATAGCGCATTTGCATTTCTTCTTGTCCACGCAAGAATCTCATCCGTAGTTGGTACTATCTGTTGTCCTGCATTGGCTAGATCCGGTCTCGCAACCGGCTTCACGTCCACCCCAGTAGCAGTATCCCAAAGCTCGTATGCGCTTAGGATGGTCTTCATCTTGAACTTCCAGAGTGGATAGTTAGTGCCGTCTAACTTTCTGCTTTTGCCAAACGGTGGGATTCACAGTCTTGCGGGTTGGGCCATCTCTCACAATCTGCTCGCAAATAGAAACACACTACCAAATCTTCGTGCTAGAGTCCAGGCTCTGATACCATGTAAGAAAACAATACGTCGTGTGTGCTCAACAGATAACAGGATCTCGTACGCAAGAGAGAAAATAGATAGTATGGAGAATCAAAAAATTTGACACATTGATGTCAAAGAGCACTTCATCAGAGAAATAGTGTTACTTGGTGACATCACACTGTAGCATTGTGATAGCAAAGAGAATGTGGCATACATCTTTACCAAACCACTTGGTAAAGAGCTTTTTGAGAAACACCGACTAGCTCTTGGTTTAATGCAGAGGAAGGACATTCCCATTAAAGGGGTGTGATGGAATGTAATGCTCAGTTCTTTTTCAATTCTAGAATCGTCATCTTGAGGGAAGGCCTACTTCATGATGTTGATCTTGAGGGAAGGTGTTGAGAGTTCACACTCAACATCATGTGATCATGTTTGCATAGCACCATCATGTGATCATATGTGCATAACACTAACCCAATAGAGTGCTATAAAGGAAAGGGTTAGCTGCCCTAACCCTAACCCTAAATGGGTTTGTATATATTCTATATTTTCAACTAAATCTAGTGTACAATTAGTCATTTGTGGTGTGCCCTCTAGTTGTGCCCTCTCTCCTCATCTCCAGTCTTCGCTTCTCCCCTCTTCATATTTTATCACAACTCCCCAATCCAAATATTTATGGTCCATCTCTCCTTCTTGTTCCCTCAAACTATCCACCTACAAATACACATTAGCAAGATATTTATTCATACTAAAATGCTTCACCAATGCACTTGGGGTGTTCAAAAGGAGGGGTATTTTAATTCAAAATTTGGGAAAAATTTACCAAGATTACAATGACAAGAGGATTTAAGAAAAATTACATTAGCTCATAAGTAAAGAGGGGTGGTTTTTTGGGGGGGGATATTTTAGTTGAAGGGTTTTAAAATACCCCTTGAATGCACGATCCATAGAGTTTCTTAGTAGTGCACCCCCCAAGCCAATGCAACGATTAATTATGAGTAGTTTTTTTAACCTCATCAATTTGGTTATTGACAAATATGGCTATCCAATCCACATTAATGCGACTACTGTACTTGTACTTGAGCTTTTAGTCTTACCAAAATGCTCCAACAAATTATGAATAATTTGGTTTGAGCTCATCTATTCAGTTCCCACACCACACGTTTTCCAATTTAAAAGGTAAGTATGCATGATCACTTGTATCCTTTCATGAATTTGAGACACACACTGGCTTTTGTAGAGTACTAAATAGGCTAGAGGAATCACATGAATCCTCCCATAGAATACCAATAATTTTTCCATTATTTTGAATAATATAAATCACAAGGGGACAATAAAGATGAGTAAATAGGAGAGTGTGAATGATATATTATATGGAAAATTTGCCCTGTCAATGCATCAAGTTATTCATGGGAGTAGGACCAAGACAAGGAAAGGTGGAGAGCTTGCATATATCCTTCAATTTCTAAAATTCTTGGGGCAATTTTATAGCTTGTTAATGATGGTATGGTTGCAACTATAGCATTTTGTTGTTTCAGACCTTCTAATCCCCAAATAATACAAATTCTTAGGGGAGATCCAAGACCAAGACGTAATATAGAGTTCTAAAACCTAATCAATATCAAAAGATTTCATGGACATCCACTACGCCACCTAGCATATCAAAACCAATTCCTCCAATAAGATGAGACATCACATTTCTAGGATATGAGCCCAATAATTCATCCATCAAAACAAATCTTACTTATTGAATGTAGCTATAGGTGGAAAATTTCTCAATTAATTCAATTATTAAATGATAACAATTGCCAATCTACCTCTAGTACTGCTCAGGGAGATCCCAATCATTAACAAATTATACTTACCCAATGTAGTTATAGGCAGAAGTATCCCAATTATTCACTTCCAAGTCCATCAAATGAGAATACATTTTCAATCCACTTTTAATAACCCCCCACGTACTTGCCATCATGTGAAACCCCATATATCATCAAGGTTCTCAAGATAGTGGGTGACTATGCTTTGAAGATTTGTTAGTAATTCAAGGAACATTCTCTCCAGCTTGATGGAGGAATAGATCCTTGTGGTTGGAGGAAATCAAAGACTCCCATGACATGATGAGGTTGTAATAGCTCACTTATTTGATGTCAATTTGATGCCATACAAAAAGCAATCACTACTAATGGAATCACTTTATAGTTTTTGAAACTTTTTCTCTTACAACCAAAAAGAGCATGCAAGAACACTAACTTTTCCTTTTCAAAGCATCATCTTTTGATATATCCACTGGAAGGAATTAAAATTTTAAAAATTAAATCTATTTTCATACAAGAAGAAAATAGTAGGCAAGGCATGTTAAATATTGTTTAAGGGAGGAAAGGTGGAGTAGGAGGAATTAACAAAAGAAAGAGATGCTACAAGAGATAAGGCAATACCCTTAGGGAAATTGAAAGTGGAAGGAGTCAAGGGGGGAAAGGATATACGAAGGAAGATGTGACTACTTGGGGAATACAGGAAGATGTGACTACTTCAGGAAGAAAGGAATGTGGACGATGGTGGCCAAAGGAGAAAAGCTTAAAGATGATGGGTCAATGGCTTGAGGGTAGTGGGAAAGTGGAAGGAGTTGGGGCAGAAGGAGAGGGCACATGGAGGGTTGCAACCCTGTTGCAACTATCGGAGGCACAAAAAGTGTATTGTTACAAATCATATTGTAGGTGAACAAAACCTTGACACCTCAAAATGACAAATAGTTGCAACATGCTTTTCCTTTTCACAAATCCCTTTCCTTTGCCATCCCACAAATCTTTATCCTTTGTTACTATTCCTTACCACCACCCCGCAAATCCTTACCCCCATTCTACAAATCCTTAGCTCCCCTCTATTCTTCCTTACCACTACTCTACAAATGCTTAGCTCTACTTTACAAATCCTTACAATTCATTGGTCTACAAATACTTATCCCCTCCCTTCCCCCATTCTATAGATCTCACCCTCATCCCCTTAATTCATTCCTTCTCCAATTTTTTCATTCGCCCTTTCTCTTTGTGAATCTCTCACAAAAATCCACAGCTCCTTCTTCCTCAACTTCAACCTCCATTTTTTCCTTCCCATCCACTTCTTCCATCACTTAATCCATTTCCTCCACCACCACCTCCTCCCTCATTTTCCCCACCTCCTCCAGGTCTCCACTTCTACCATAATTTCTTCCTACATCTCCACCACCTCCTTCTCCTTCCTCCACCTTCTTCTTCCACCACCACCACCTTCTTACTCCCTATTGAACGCCTTTAATGAAGGAATCCAACCAGCAATGAAGCTAAGAAAAGGGGGGTAGTAAAGAAGTGCACCAAAATGTGCACTAGAATGCAGCACCAGTCTGAGAAAATTGCCAAAGAACCCATTTTCTATTGAGTTTGGATTGCAAGCTAGTTTGATAGCTATACTACCTTTTTTTTGGGGGGGGAAAAGAAGAGTTGATGTTTATATTAGAATCATAAGATTTGTACAATAATTTCCTTGTAGTACAAAAAATTCTCCACAAAGGAGGGATAACTTCCAAGCAACAAAAAGTCCCATTGAATAGTGAAAAACCAAAACACTTCAATCCACTTGCTCTTCTCTGCTAGTAGAGATAACTGGGAAAGAACAAATCTATCATTTTTGTTGAAGGCTAAAGAACTTGCTATACTCTGAGAAGAACACCTCAATTCCAAGAAAATGAAATCAGACATCTGGCTCTTCTTTAATAAGAAAGAGAGAAGGGATAGGTAGGGTCTGCCAATCCTCAGGGGAAGGGATATGTAGGGTTTGCCAATCCTCAGGGGAGTTGGTGCAGTTGTCAAAGGATCTAAGATGATCATCGAATTTCACTTGTAGCTGAGAAAGATGATCATATTAAAGTTGAATATCTTGGTCCAGATGGTACTTAGCCCAGAGGGCCAAAATAGAGGGGAGTCAATCAGCAAGCACATGTACATTCTTATCATACTAACGTGCAAATAATTGTTCAACACATAATTACTCATCATTGAATTGAAAGGCATTTCTGGCAATCTAGCTAGAATGCATGTGCCCTGATAATGACCCAAAAGGCATAAGGTATCTTCAGAGCATCTCCCAAAAGTAGAGAATTCTAGCTCTCCTATCTTGATTTGGATTAGCTTCCAGACTTTCCTAGCTCTAGGGCATGTTATGAACAGGTGAACAATGTCTTCTTTTGTCCTAGGACAGGCTTTGCACATTCCATCTCCTTTACCAATACTCAAACTCCTATAGTTGGTCCAGACAGTTTTGTGGAGGATTAACAACAGGCAGGAGTGTGGAATTTTTTTATGCAATCTTTTTTTCCCATATCAAAGTAAATCTTGTTTTTCACTTTCTCTCGTTGTCAGAGAGCTTTCATCTGGTGTTGAGAGTGAGTAGAACCTCTTCTATATTTCCAGCTATGGTGGGAATGGGCAATAGAGAGGAGCTACCCACCTAGCTAAATTCCTTGGAATGATTTAATTTTACCTCCTTTCTAGGCCAGCTCCCCATCCCAGAGCTGAAGTCTGCTCATGACCAATTCTTGATCAACATTGGCCAGTCTAAATTCTCTTCTGACCTCTAGCCATGTCTTCCATCTTATTTTATCTTTGTACCACAAGTCATCCCAGGTTTGTAACCCTTTTTAAGAGAGATGCCAGTCTCTAGGAAGGTCCTCATCACTTAGCTAATTGTTCTTGATAAAAACTAACACCCAAATTGAATCTAATGCCATGAAACTTCCTTTGCCAGAGAAAAATAATTGACTCTTGATCTATTCAAATGCCCTTAGTCATACATGGCTCAGGGGTATAGATAGCAGATAGAAGAGGGAAATCCTTCCACTTAGGGACCTATAAGGTCTGACAAACTTAAATGATTATGAAGCCCGCTAAATTTTCCTAGAAGCCTCTTAGTCTATCTATCCTTTTTTTGAATCTAACTAAAAACCATTCCCACCTATCCTTCATACTCACTTTGAAACTCATAGGAATGCCCAACAATCTGAATATTTTCCCATGTTGAATTCTTTTACAACCCAACTTTTCTAAGAGTAATTGTGACCTTCTTGATAGCAAGGCATACCCTATTTTGGCGTGGTTTATCTTGGACCTTGAAAATAGGCAGAATTGATCCATACATTCCATGGCATTTTGAATATCATAACTAGAGTTCCTGATAGTCAAATTTGTATCATCTACAAACTGTTGGTTGACCAGCTGATTTCCTGAGGGGAGTTCAATTCCCTTAACTGTGTTACTAGAGACCTGATCCTTTATTAGCCACCCCAAGGCATCTGCTCCAATAGCAAAGAGAAAAGGGGCCAAGGGAAAATTAATCCTTGTGAGATCCTTGCCTTATATATCTCTTTAGAGTAGAACTTTGGCTTATCTCCTCATTAACACAGATTTTGGCTGATGCATTGGAGAGAGGCAAGGCAACAAAAGAGTTGAAAATTTCACCTAATCGTAGGTTCTTGAGGGATTGAAGTAAAAAATCCCAATTTAACCTATCATATACCTTATCAAAATCAATTTTAATAAAGCAAACATCTTGATGAGTTTCCTCAGCAGCATGAGTTCATCCCTCCCAAAGGTTTATGATTTCTTCCAAGAGATGCCTAACCTTTATGAAGCCTTTCTATTCCCAGAGAATCCATTTGTCCATCTTGTTTCTCATTCTAAGAGCAAAAAAATTATTTGAACAATTTAGCATAGTCAAAGGTCTCCAATTTTTTAACATAGATCTGTCAGCTTCCTTAGGGATGAGTTTGATGACACCTCCATTCATGTGCAGAAGGAGAAAACCTAAGTTAGAGCTTTCTTTCCACACTTCCAAAAGGGTAGGACCAATAGCATCCCATAAAGTTTTATAAAGTTCTATTGGGAGTCCATCCTCTCTTGGGGTTTTGCCATCTGCCATGGAGAAAACTGGCTCTTTCAGTTCTTGAAGGGAAAAATCATTTTCCAACTGCATCCTGTCCAGATTTGACACCATTGTATGCTTGGCTTGCTGGCATCTCTTCCTTGCTTCAACAACCTGCTCATCAGTTTTGTCCACTGTACTAAGCATATCTTGAAAATGACAAAAAATGATCCCCATGTTCTCTTCATCTGTTATTGCATAGGAACCATCATCCTTCTGTAAATATGGGATTTCTACTCGAGTCCTCTTTTTTCTAATAAGCTTAAAGTTCTCTTTAGTTGGCCTATCTATTTTACATGCCGACCATTCCCTGAAGTATACCTTAGCATTCTGGATGTTGATCTGTTCCTATCCTCTAATAGGGCTTTAATCTCCTTTCTTTTAGTTAGAGACTATTGCTGGGAATTTATGTCCTATACCTTGCTTTTGGTTCAAGCTCTTCCAGCTCCTCATTCAGTCTATCTATTCTCCTAGCTCTAATTGCAGCTCTGTTTTTCTTGGCTTCTTTTAGAAATTTTTGAGCACTTAACTACATTTTGCCACCCCTGAGAGCAAGAATCAGCAAAGGAGAAAGCTATTTTCTAGTTTTTCATTATTTTCTTTTGAATAGTCTAAAGCCTAAATAACCATGAAATACCCTTCTTCCCAGTTCCCATGTCAAAAAGCATACACAAGTTTATGATCTTATAATGTTATAGAAGAGAAAATCCTTTGCTTGGCTTCTAGGGTCTAAGAGGGGATGAGAAACATTAATTATGTCAAGCCTTGCCTCCCTTTTGAGCTCTTCTATTTGCTTGTTGCATCGAGTAAAAAGGCCAGTAGATCCTATGTCAACAAGTTGTAGGTTTTCCTTGAGGTCTTCTCAAATTTGAAGCTCAGGACCTCTCAAGATAGATCCTTTCTGCAACCATCTATCATGAGACCACTCAACCATATTGAAATCTCCTAAATTAACACAATCACTGCCAATATCAACTAAAGATTCCCAAGTAGCTCTTTTGGCCATAGTATAGTTATACTGCATTTTCTTGCAACCATCCGTTAGCATGTGTGTTCCATTCAGTGACTACTTCATTTTAGATCTTTGAAATGGCACTCTACATTCCAAAACCTAAAACAAGGTGAATACCAAATGCATGACTAGACAAACAAATTGGCATGCTAAACACCATTGGTAGTTAGCATTTTGGAAATCCTATTTGGGAATCGAATGGTTTGTGCTAGATGAGCTAATGAAGTAAGATGAGAACAAGTAGTGAAAACCAACTTGCAATGAATTTCATAACCAAAGGATGCAAGACTCTTATTGAGGGCTTATTGATAACTAAGATATCAGCAGAGGAAAGAATAATGGATAGAAATATTGGATATTCAAAATAGTGAATTCTAGAGGCTAAACAAAGAGGCGACTCTAACCAACTAGGGAAGTGGGAAAACTGGGAAATTTGTCACAAAAATTGACACTGCAGTGCAAAGCGAGGAAAGATTGGAAGAAGAAAAAAAGAGTCAAGACTTCACTTCTCAACAAGAATCAAGAAAATGGCATCAATTTGCATATGCCAGAACTAAGACAATATAGGTAGCCTTCTTACTCAAAGAGCAACAACAAGCCATCAAAGTGCACATTGCCATATAGAGTGCTACATACCAAAGATAATGTATATAGCACATAACATGAGCTATATAGGTGATACAATATGCTTGAAAGACTAGATTAAATGC
This sequence comes from Dipteris shenzhenensis, assembly GCF_047967505.1. Classification (NCBI taxonomy): domain Eukaryota; kingdom Viridiplantae; phylum Streptophyta; class Polypodiopsida; order Gleicheniales; family Dipteridaceae; genus Dipteris; species Dipteris shenzhenensis. The sequence continues at coordinate 11,449,634 of NC_141597.1, forward strand.
TATATAGTGGTGATAATGTACATAGCACATAGCACATAGCATGAGATATATAGGTCATTCAATAGGCTTGAAATTAGAATTAATTATTTGTTATCCCTAGCAGAGATAATATATAGAGCTGTGATGTATAGCTCATGTACTATATGATTGAAACATTCGATAAAGTAATGTATAACAAATATATATATATATATAGCTCATACTGCATGCTTAAAATATTAGATTAAGTGCTATATAGATGAAATTAGATTAAGTACTATATAGCACATATGATGAGATATATAGCTCATTTAGCAGGCTTGAAATAAGAGATAGAGTGCTATATGGTAGAGGTAATATACATAGAACACATCATGAGCCATATAGCTCATATTGTATGCTTGAAAGAATAGATTGAGTGCTATTGTACATAAGCACATAGCATGAGATATAAAGCTCATTCAGTAGGATTGAAAGAATAGATTAACTACTATATAGTAGAGAGAATGTACATAGCACATAGTATGAGCTCTATAACTCATACTATAAGCTTGAAATATTAGATAAAGTAATATATAGTAGAAATAATGTACAACACATAGTGGCAGCTATATAGCTCGTTTTAAGTGTACTTGAAAGAATAGATTAAGTGCTATTTATGAGAGATATTGTACGTAGCAAACAAGATGAGCTATATAGCTCATTAAGTATGCTTGAAGGAATCGATTACGTGCTATACATATATTAAGTTCTCTATATCAGAGATATTATACGTAGCAAATACTATGAGCTATATAGCTCATTAAGTATGCTTAAAGGAATAGATTAATTGCTATACATATATTAAGTTCTATATATCAGAGATATTATATGTAGCAAATACTATGAGCTATATAGCTCATTAAGAATGCTTGAAAGAATGATGAAGTGATATATATCAAAGATATTGTATGTAGCAAATAGTATGAGCTATATAGCTCATTTAGAATGCTTGAAAGATTAGATTGAGTGCTATATAGCACATATAATGTGCATCGCATAGAAGCTTAACATATTATAAAAGCTATATAGCACAAAATATCGCTTCTAAATGCATTGACTATGCTATATGGAGTAAATTTTGTGGTACTTACCACAGATTAAGCTGCATAGCACAAGTATATGGCTTAGATCAAGTGCTTCATGGCACAAATAACACTACATTACACATCAACCATGCTATGTTGAATAGATTATGTTGAATATTCCTAAATAGAAGATAAAGATGATGTATAGATTATGTTGAATAGATTATGCTGAATATTGCTAAATAGTAGATAAAGATGATGTATAGTAGATGGCAGATAACTAAGTAACACATGTTCTCTGCACAACTGTAGAAAATCAAAAATAAGTTAACATCATTTTAAGGAACTCACCTTGGAATTATCAACCCTTTTCTACAATTGCTGTACATCATTTGGTATGCAATATTTGGAACAGTTGTACCAACCCTTCTTGATCAACAACCTCTCGAAGACTATATAGTTCATCTTCTAGCTTGTTCATTTCTATGTGCTTGCCCTCTGCTCTATACAAGTCCTGGCTTCTCAAGAACCTGGTGTTTGGCATCAAGTGTAGACTTCAGATATCCCAACCTAACCTCAGCTGCAATCGTCATCCTAGCAATCTTCTTATTTTTTCTAAAATTTTGGGTGTAGGTAAGACATTTTCGCCGATGTTGTGGAAACAAGAGGTTTCATATTGGAGGTTGAAGTGAACACACCATGCAAAGATCTCATATTGTCTTCCTAACTCTTGTGCTTTGTGCCTAGATGCCCGCGGGTCTTAGCAAGGTCCATTGTACTATGTGCAAATGGAGACCATGTAATGGTGAAAGGTTGTATGTCCTCAGCCCTTTGTGTTGACTTGTAGCTCTCTAAGGCAAAAGCCTTTATGGGCAACATAGGAGAAAAATTAGAAAACCTTTAAGGGTCTAATTCATAGTGAGGAGCACCCCAAGCTTGGAAGCACTGGTGTCCACCCACAAGCTCTCTATTCACTATCAGATATTTGATAAGCATGCTATGAGGAGGGAGAGGATGCTCAACATTTTTTCCTAGTTAAGACCTTGGAGAGTGCAACAAGTTGTGATTCTAAGTTATTGAGGTGTCAATTGTTGAGCTTCCTTATGATCAAATTTGTTGATTATGCAAGGACCTTGTTGTCCTTGTAATATGATTTGTGAAACTTAAATTTGACTTGATTGATAACTAATAGTTATTGGTTTTTAATTTGATTGATAACCAAGAGTGCAAGGCAATGGAATTATAGAAGTGTTGAGATGCTTTAACTCCCTTTTTTCCCCTTCTAAATTTAGGCTTTTCGCTTTAAAGTATGCAGAGAACTGCTAAGAATTGGAAGTGCCTTCAGTGACTCAGAATTGCAAAGATTGCAGTGATACTCTGTTTTCATAATTTGAAATTTCTGATTGCAAACAACAAGGCTCACAGATTTAACATAGCATTTTAAGCGTCGTGCAAAACTTGCTTATCCACTCCTTCCATAAACTTGGTTGCAAGTTGCCCTGCGTAAATCACTGTTCCTTCTGTGATCTGCAATATGCGCAATGACTTTAGCTCAATTAATGATCGCTTTACTGATTCCAATCACTCGAAAAAATAGTTGTTCGACAATTCATTACATCAATCATCTAATTTAAGGGTGAGTAGGCCTAGCTCTTAGTCCTTTTCTAATTTGCCATGCTGTGGTTGCATAAACAATATTTCAGATTCAAGCTCATCATCCAACAAGTAGTACTGCTGTACACATACTCCATGCAGCTTAACACAAATGGTTCATGAACATCTCTACTGATTTTCTCATTTTTACACACACCCCATAGATTGTACCAGTTCTAGTACGTTATCAAACACTCCAATGCAGGTGAAATCGGATGGGCAATTAATTTTTGTGATTCTCCGCCAACCTATGGTCACTCGAGTACTGCAAAACACAGCCTGAATGCAAACAAAATCAGCCCAAAGTTGAATTCTCTTACCTTGGCGTTGAACATGTACAAGTTGTAACTCCCAATCCTTGCACTGTTGGCGTGAAGAAGGTCTAGTTGCAGCTCTTGCAGCAACAACACAGCTTTCAGGAGACTGTTTTCATGCCAATGCTGGGCGACTTTGATGGTCACTTCATCTTCCACGATCCGAACATCTACTTCTGTCCCATACTTGGACGTTCTTTTTTGCCAGGAGCTTCTGAGCTTATTCGCATCAGATACGAACTGCTCCCTTCCAGACTTCTCTTGCGCAGTTCTTTGCCCCATCCTTGTTCTTTTCGTGTTGCCTTGGCTCGTCTCTTGTACGAGATGGTGCAATTCCTGGATAGTGAGTTGCAGTTCTTTGATATAATCGATTGCGTCCTGGACGATAGAAGCTCTGTCGATCTGGATAAGTTCATCAACACGTAATGCCTAATTAAAGGACTTGCTCTCAGATAAAAAGGAAAAGAGTTCTCAACAACCCACTCCTGACTCGACTTTCATGTCACGCAATATTCCACAGAGGCGTCAATAATTTTCACTGCTGGAATGCAGTGTCTACTCTGCAGGAACTCTAATCGTCCAAACAAAGCTCGTCAAACTCAATGCAACTCGTAGCCAAGCAATTGACTGATGGGAATGAGGTCGATTTCTGCAGCTATTGAACGATCTGTGTATACCATTGCGCGTTTAGAGGAACAGAGGTCAATAACATGCTGCAAAGATAGACTTTCGGACCCCTATACCTTTGTCGGATTTGGTATTAAGGTCCGCAAAGCTTGATACTTGTCATTCAGAAACTCCCTTCTCTGTCGTTCCGTCACGAAATGACTGGAAGCGCGAAGTCGTCTCGACGTTGGGCCACCTGCCCGCTTGGAAGCATTCAAGATAAGCTGTTGATTTTCGTCAGGATGGATGCTCGAGTCCTTCTGCTTTGATTGAAGCTGATTACTTCCCATAGCGGATTTGGAGGGTTCATCTGAAATAGCCCTCAAATCCGGATCCCTAAATGCAATGTTGTGCGGATAAGAAAGCGGGCCCAGGAGGGATTGGCTGCTGTGGCCCCGCTTCAATCCGCCCGAAGCGAGGGGTTTCTTCGACCCCAGCCCGGGCCAGGTCGAGGTACGAGGCAAATCCATGGATCTAACTGGAGCGTGGGGGAACCAGGAAGGCAGCAGCTCTGGGAGCTGGCCAAAGCTGAGTAAGTTATGTCCAAATTCCAACCCACCATGAGCTTGGAGGAGAGAAGCCGGCTGCTGCTGGAAGAGCAAAGAATCTTGAAGAGCACAGACACTCTCCTCCCATGAGCTTGTAGGAGCACCGAGGGAAGCCGGCAGCTTGTTCTGCTGCTGCGCCGGCTGTTGCTGCTCATGCTGGTAGTGGTGGACTAGAATGTCTTGCAGGTGGAGGAGGCAATTGTCGTCGAGGTGGCCGAATTTGGGGGGAGAGGCAGGTGGTGCAGCAGGCATATTGGGCGGGACGAACATGAAGGTGGCGCTAATTGTTTGTGGATGAGAGGAGGAGGAGACCAAGGCCTGAGGGGTGATGAATAGTTCAAATTTTGACTCCACAAAATGCTCGCTCTTCTTCACTCATTAGTCAGTCACTGCCTCATAAGTTTGTACAACTTTTTGGCCTGCCCTCTGGGTAGTCTTAGCAACCCTCTGCCCTCAGGGTAGTCTTACAACGCTTCAAAATTGGCAAAGCAGAAATTAAGCATTTTAAAAATTTTTGGAAGTGCATTTTTTCTATTGGACAATATATTGACTCTTCTTCGTTGGACTTGAATGAAGACTTTAAAGTAGTTGGCTCTCTCTCTCTCTCTCCCCTTCTTTATCTCCTCAATTCTTCTTACACACCATCTCTTGTAATCTTACTCCACACCATTCCTTTTAGTCTTCCTCCATACCATTTCTTTTTTGTTTGCTTTTTGGCCTACCCTCTGAATAGCCTTAGCAACGGTTCGAGTTTTGCAAAGCTAAAAATCATGATTAGTTCTATTTGTTGGGGTGAGAATTTCCTATTGGTTGTTAGCAACTTTGGTAGGCTAGTATTTGTGACTTTGGTATAAAGGTGATTGGTCCAAGTATGCTCCTTGTAAGAGGCTTTAATGCATTCATTTAGTGACTGAGTCCTCTCTCTCTCTCTCTCTCTCTCTCTCTTCTTCTTCTTCTTCTCTCTAGGCAAGCCCCCCTTGCCCCCCCCCCCCCCCCCCCTCTCTCTCTCTCTCAATGAAATTCATCTTGTAGACTTTTGGACCATTTGCATTTACTACTCTTTATACAGTCTTTCCTTTTCATGCCTCCAATTTTATGCTCTCTCTTAAGCATTTTACTCACCCACAGGAAGGCCTAATGAATGATATATAATATATCATTCACCTTATTTTATCATGGGCGGGAGGTGATTCAACAAGAAGCGAAAATAGCCATTTTTTATTTTTAAAAATTCTCAAATTTTTATTGATACACATGCTATTTTTTCCTCTAGAAATCCTCCACATTTTTAACCTCTCTCTCTCTCTCTCTCTCTCTCTCTCTCTCTCCTTATGAATGGTTAAATATCATTCACCTTGTTTGCTTTTTGGCCTACCATAGGTAGGTCTAAGTGACTCTCTCTCTCTCTCTCTCTCTCTCCTCATGACTGATTAAATATCATTCACCTTGTTTGCTTTTTGGCCTACCATAGGTAGGTCTAAGTGACTCTCTCTCTCTCTCTGTCTCTCTCTCTCTCTCTATCTCCCTCTCCTTATGAATGATTAAATATCATTCACCTTGTTTGCTTTTTGACCTACCATAGGTAGGTCTAAGTGACTCTCTCTCTCTCTCTCTCTCTTCTCTCTCTCTCTCTCTCTCTCTCTCTCTCTCTCTCTCTCTCTCTCTCTCTCTCTCTCTCTCTCTCTCTATGTCTCTCTTTGTCTTCCTCGTCGCTTCATCTCTGCCCTCTTTTGCTATTTGAATCTCGAGCAGGCCTTATGAATGATTTATTATCATTCACCTTGTTCTTGTTTGAGACTTTTAGAATTGCAAAAATAAATATATCCAATAAAAATAAATTGCAAGAATTGTAGAGAGTTTGTCTCTTTTCTGTAAGCACCTCTCTCTCTCTCTCACACACACACACACACACACACACACACACACACATGCGCACGCACACATCTAGGTCACCATGTGCAAACGTATATGTTGGAATCTTTGTTACCATTCATGCTTGCTTGATAATTTTTTAAAAAGAAAGGAAAAATTGCCCTTCTCCTCTCATCGGTGGCATCATGTGAAGATAGTGGGAGAGAAGGAAGGAGTCTCACTTACGGCTTTCTCACATACACAATGGGGTAATACACACAAAGGTGGAGGCTGAAAACAATTTTCCTCTTCTTAGTTGTGAAAGCCAAAAGAACTCTAGTACAAGGAAATAGAAGAGCCCTATATGCGGGTCTCAAACCAAACTCAATTAACTAAGGTGGCATACTAACTGAGCCACGAACTAGAGTACAAAAGGATAGCTGTCATCTAGCTATTATTCATAGGCGGTGTACCAACTGCATCTGCAGCTAACAAGTCGGTGACATAAATGCACAACGGTCACCCTGGCATATCACGAGTGGAGCTCGATATCTCAACACTCCCCCTCGAGCTCAATCCCAATTCCTGCACACCAAGTAGGTCTCTGAACTTGCGCAGCTTCTCTGTGCCCAATGCCTTCGTGAATATGTCAGCTACCTGATCCTCTGTGCTGACATATACTAGATCAATAAGACCTAGTAAAACCTTCTCCCGCACATAGTGATAATGCATCTCAATGTGCTTTGTTCTAGCCCAAGAAATAACGCAGCTCTCCCAAATCCTTCATCTCAAACTTCTGCTTCAATAGCATTTTCACATGAAGGATATCTTCATCACTATCACATGTGATGGTCAAATCATCAACATAAATGACAAGCAACATAATACCTTTCTCTGTTTTTCTCACATAAAGTGAGAAATCTACCTTGGAAATCTGAAAGCCAATAGTGACAAGATACTATCCTATCTTGTTAGACCATGCTCTAGGTGCTTGCTTCAAGCCATACAAGGCTTTCTTCAACCTAGAAACAAACTCAGGATGAACAACATGAACATAACCTGGTGGCTGCTCCATAAAGACCTCTTCTTGCAAATCACCATGCAAGAAGGCATTCTTTACATCCATCTAATGTAAAGACCATCCCTTTGATGTAGCCATAGCAATGACTGCTCTTACGGTTGCCATCCTTGCAACCGGACTGAATGTTTCTCCATAATCAATGCCATATGTCTGTGCATACCCCTTGACAACTAATCTTGCCTTGTATCTATTCACAGAACCATCTGCATTGTGCTTCACCTTATAAACCCACTTATAGCCAATTGCATTCTTGTCTTTAGGCAAAGGCACCAATTCCCATGTAGCATTTGCTTCCAAGGCATCCATTTCTTCATCCATGTCTTTCTCCCATTTTTCTTTTCCCATGGCTTGCTCAAAAGAAGTGGGTTCTGGTTCCTGTATCACTTTGACTATATAGGCATAGTGAATGGCTGTAAATCCATCATATTTCAGCCTATCCACAGGATACCTAGCTCTGGTAGACCTGCGCAAAATAGGCTCACTTCCAAGTGCTCTCAAAACATCCCTGGTCTTCCTTACTCCAGGTGTAATAATAGAAGGAATACCCAACTCATCATCAATGCTTTGTTCTGAGCTACTGGATTCACCATCCACATAAGAGTGACCTGTATTCACATCAGACATGGGCTGATCTACCTTCTCTTTTCCTTTTCGTGATACCTACATACCACTATCTGCATCGCTTTGAGGAGATTCTCATGATCTCAATCTGCTTGTCCATGGTGAAGTATGTGAACCACTGCTAGAGGACACTGCACGTCCACTAATATTTTGTGATTGCTGCTGTGAATTCTGTGCAGCATTACCATTTTGTGCATCTACATCATCAATCACATTTACTGGTTTATACCAGCTGCTCATCTCATAAAAAACAACATCTCTGCTCACTGTAAACTTACGAGTAGAAGGGTTATAGCATCTATACCCTTTCTGCTGCAGAGAATAACCAATAAAGATGCACTTCTCAGCTTTTGGATCCAACTTGGACCTCAACTCATCTGGCACATGAACATAGGCAATGCAACCAAAAATTTTCAAATGAGAAATATCTGGTTTCCTACCAGTATACATCTCCTCTGGCGTCATGCCATGTATTGCTGCAGTGGGAGTCCTGTTCATTATGTAAACTGCTGTAGCAACTGCTTCAGCCCAATAATAATCTGGTAGGTCTTTTTCATTTAGCATGGCCCGAGATACCTCTCCAATAAGCCTGTTTTTCCTTTCTGCAAGTCCATTTTGGTGTGGGGTATGACTGCATGAATATTGCTGCTTTATGCCATGCTCCTGCAGGAACCTTGCAAACTCATTTGAGAGGTACTCTCTCCCTCCATCTGACCTTAGGCATTTTATTTGTAGGCCTGTTTCTTTTTCAACCATAGCTTTAAAAGCTTTGAAATGCCCAAACACTTCACTTTTCTTTTTCATAAAATACACCCAAACTTTTCTGCTGTAGTCATCAATAAAAGTGACAAAATAATGACAGCCTCCAATAGATGCAGCTTTAGTAGTCCACACATCAGAGTGGATTAATTCCAATGGCTTCTTACTCTCTTAAACATGTCTAGGAAATGGTTTCCTTGCTTGTTTTCCAAATTGACAGGATTCACATACCTTATGCATTTCTGCAACCTTGAATTTAGGCAATCCTGCAACAATATTTTGGGCCTGCATTGATTTAAGTTGCTGTACATTAACATGACCAATGCGTTTATGCCAGATATCAATATCTGCAACTACACTAGTCCCATGTGCAAACATTGCTGCACTCAATTTAGGCATGTCCGCATCCAACGTAAGCATCCTGCCCTTCTTCTTTCCTTTTGCTATTAAGCGACTGTTATTTTTCATATCCTCAACAAAGCATCCATGAGGATTAAATCTGACCTGCAAGCCCTGCTCAACCATTTGGCCAATAGAAACCAAGTTCTTGGTGATATTCGGGACATGAAATACATCAGACAGGTATTTCTTTTTCCCATCCTGCATAGACAAAGGAATTTTACCAATCTGCATAATAGGATGTGCAGTATCATCACCAGTCTCCACAAATCTTGGTCTTTCCATTTTTCTTGCATCCTGCATCCATTCTGCATGACCTGTCATGTGGTTTGACGCACCTGAGTCAATATACCACACATCATTGCTTTCTTCTGCACTTGTCACAGAATTGGTCATGTGCTGCACCATAAACAGATGCTCATTTCTGTCATCACCCTGTCTACTAGAAGATGCATAATTCCCTTGCTGCAATTTTCCATTCATGATGTCATTCTGCTTTTTATAGCAGTCTTTAGCCATATGAGCCATTTTACTATAGTAGTAGCATTCAACATTGCTGTTTGCATTTTGACCTCTCTGCCATCCACCACGACCTCTTTGGCTCCCCCTGCCTCTAGAGTTACCACGTCCTCCTCCATAGGACTGGTTTTCTTGAGTTTGCTGCATATTTTGATTTCTACCACGGCCTCTAGATCGGCCTGCTCTACGTCTGCCTCTACCTCTTCCAGCATTTGAGTAGATGACAGTTTCTTTTGAAGTTCCTCCTGAAGAAGATGCACCACCATTTCTCTGCTCTTCAGAAATTAGAAGAGCAAACAACTCCTCCAAATCAGGAAAATTTTCACGGACGGCAATGGATGTTCGGAACTGTGCATAATCCTTTCCTAGACCATTCAAGGTCACAGAAACTAAATCATCATCTTCCACTGGCGACCCAATGGAAGCAAGTGCATCTGCAATTTTCTTCACCTTTATGTGGTAGTCATTAATGCTCATATTTTCTCTCTGCACATTGTGCAACTCTTGCTTGAGCTGCATTTTCCTAGCTTGCGTATTTGTGCTGTACATTTTTGCCAAAGTATCCCATGCCTCCTTTGGCATACTTGCATCCTGAATATGCACAATCATAGAATCTGAAATACTAATAGACAGCCAGTACATAACTTTTTTGGCTCTCTCATGCCATCCTTTAAATGCCTGCATTTCCTGTTGATTGGGAACATTAGGAAGAACTGGTTCTTCTTCATTTCTTGTAATGAACTACCAATAGCCTTTTCCCATAAGGAAATTCATAATTCTAAACTTCCATGCTTGGAAGTTGTTCTTGTCAAGCTTTTCAGTGACAATCTATGAAAAAGAATCAGACGCCATTACAGAACACTGCAAGATATTCTGTCACTACAAAAAACACAGCTTCTGTCTCAAAAGGGAAAATCTGCAAAACTGACGAAAGTGGTATTTGACCACACAGTCACTTCCTAGTGACGATTATGCATGAACAGGCAATAAGGATGATTATGTAACTCCTAATATCTCTACGCACAAGCCAGTTTTCCTAATATGCAACTTTTCACCGACCTGCAGAGCAGTGGTCGCATAGCAAAAATAGGGCCTTTTTCTCAGTGCTTACAGAGAACTTCCGCCTCCCAAACGGGCCACGAAATGGTCTCGAATCAGAAAAATACCGCGCTCTCGCCACACCGTGAAGGACGTCTCAATCTGCCCTCTCGCCACACCGCGAAGGGCGTCTCAATCTTAGACAATGCACTCTTGCACTTTCTGGCTGTGCTACCTGCAGAGATTTGCTCCCAAACTCGAAAAAGGAAAGCAACACTGGTCCTCTTACCAGGACACCATGAACTTGGTTAGCTTTCTTGAGCTCCTTACGACGAACCAGGCTCTGATACCATGTAAAGATAGTGGGAGAGAAGGAAGGAGTCTCACTTGCGGCTTTCTCACATACACAATGGGGGAATACACACAAAGGTGGAGGCTGAAAGCAAATTTTCTCTTCTTAGTTGTGGAAGCCAAAAGAACTCTAGTATAAGGAAATAGAAGAGCCCTATATGTGGGTCTCAAACCAAACTCAACTAATTAAGGTGGCATACTAACTGAGCCACGAACTAGAGTACATAAGGATAGATGTCATCCAGCTATTATTCATGGGCGGTGTACCAACCGCATCTGCAGTTAACAAGTCGGTGACATAAATGCACAACGGTCACCTTGGCATATCACGAGTGGAGCTTGATATCTCAACACATCACGCATGGAAAAGTACCCGGTTAACCCACTTACATGAGCACACATACATATATACATACATACATATCTACATACAACATTCACATGGTGCAATGCCTCTCTCTATGGAGTCTCTACAACTCATGTGTATATCTCTCACACTACACATCCCTGCTTCTATCCTTCATACTACATCTACATATGTGCACAATGTCATGAGCACAAGCATGCCCATAAAAGGGAATGGTTTCAAGCTTAGAGTATATAAATAAGATGATCGAGTGGTAGTGACTGAGAAATTACACTCTTTAAAGGAACACGTGAGATAAGAGGATGACAATGTCATATAACATCTAGAGAGGAGAAGGAAGAAATCTTGATTTTTGTAGTGGCTGGTAGTGATCAAAGATATACAGGTTGGCACTTGAACACTGGCACACTAGCAATATATCGTATAGCCAATCCGCCCGTATACCCTCTATACACAGTCGTACATAATGATGACTGAGGGGCATTTGGATGGATTTTTCATGCAGACCTTAAAAGGCTAGTGGATGAATCCACCACTTATATATGGTAAAGATATTACCATCTGTATCGTCTCCAATCTAATGTTTTGATGATATGGTAGCTTTTGTTCCTAGTGGTACTAGTTTACTTTTTGGTTAGTATTGTTTTGTTCACGATTATTCATTTGGCAAGAATTGAAAATCAGCGCAAAGAGGAAAGCATTAATTCATTAGTTTTCCTAGTTGATTTGATAGGAAATGCACAATGATGCAAAGTGCATGGATTGCTTGGTTTAATAGATAAAAATTTGATGATAGGTCTAAAACATAATGAGATGATCAAATTTTAATGCATCTAGCTAGAAAGGTAGGAAATACCCTCTCAATTAATAAGTGTAGAGGATTGTTGCCTTCCTTTGATTTAAAGGGAAAAAAGAAAAAAGAAAGACAAGGTCCTTGAGAGGGTGCATCAAAGGAAAGAGGTGAAAAATTTTAATGCATCTAGCCAGAGAGGTATGAAATGCCCTCTCAATTTATAGTGTAGAGCATTGTTGCCTTTGTTGGATTTAAAGGGAAAAAAGAAAAGAAAAACGGAAGACAAGGTCCTTGAAAGGGTGTATCAAAGGAAAGAGGTGGAAAATTGGAAGGATTTGGTGCAGGGAAGAGAGGACATGCGTCACTATCAAGAGCAATTGACGACAATATCATGGTCATTGGGTGTTTTCTTTTTCATTATCAATGCTCAAAAAATGATAAAAGCAAATGGGTTAAAAAAAATTCATGTTTATATATGTACTTATGGATTATAAATGATTTTTCATTTTGGGGCATGAGACAAGCTATGACCAAGATTGATTTTCATGAGGGTGGTGTTGAGTTTGAGTCCCTAATGTGATTCACCATGTGCAAAACCAACATTTTGTAACCTTGTTACATGCTTTACGTAACTTCATGGACAAGAAAAGGGAGCAATCACCATGTGGAAACCCAACACTTCGTAACTTTCCTTACCCGAATGCCCTTGCTTGACCTGCTTCCCTCGCTAACTCTAGTGCCATTTGAACCTTTTCTCTCTCATTAACTTCATTGCCCTTGAGAAAGGTTCTGGCGCTTGACTGGTTGAGCGCATACTCGCGGGACGGCAGATAGATTTGTGATAGACAAATTGCACCACTTAAAGAAGCACATGCGAGTAGTGGATAATGAGCCGAGTGCACAAAGGTCATAGTCTCGTGTAGCGAGAAGGAAGAATTTCTGGTTCTGTTTGGCGAAATATTCGTTGCAGTGATTTGTACGATGATCAAGGATTCGATCTGCTAGCCAGACAAGAAGCAACGATGGATGTGGCTGCGGGATATTGGTAAGTAGTAGTGGTTTGATGGGCAATCCAGCTAATTACGATGAGTTTTCTGTCCATGTGGTTTCAAGAATCCTGGCGATGGTTGCTTACAATCACAATTACACCTCCATCACCATGGCTACTGAAACATCTCACTTTGCTTCCCTCTAGCGGCTGTGTAAGCAAATCTTCACATGGCACCTTCAATCACCACGAGTGAAGATACCAGCAGTTTGATGTTCGTGTATAACTGTTTGTTCGCCAAAGCGTGCTGTGCGAGGACACGGCTGCGGCCGCTGAAATCACAAAAGGAAGGACCCGAGCAGTTAACGGGAGCTGGCTACAGTCTCTCACGCACAGATATAAACCATCCCCCGTTGGTTGTTGACAGGAGACGATGGAACAGCTGATCGATATCGATCGCTGCTTGACCAGTAAAGATTTGGGCGCACTGTAAAGATTCGATGAAGTAAGGAAAGCTACCTTCGAAGTGCAAATTTACAGACCCTTTACGCGAAGGCTTTCCAGTCGGGTAGGCGTCGGTTGTGACCAGGACGAGGATCTTAAGCGAGGCAGTTTCAATGTGCCGAATGATTCGAGAGCGCTGTCATGGCTTTCCTTTTGAGGGTGGGGGAAGATTCAATTGAATTCATCAATCGGAACGACTTGTTCTGAAGATCTGAGCTTCGCCATTCGCCTCCTCTTTGTACGATGCGTCCTACTCTTAGAAAAGCAGCCGTGACGCGTCCCACTCTGCCGATATCACATCTGCATGTTTGTTTTCCTTGGGTGTACGGTTTTTGGCGCCCATGGGGTGTTCGGGTTAATGTTGTTTAATCAGGGCCATTGTTTTGATGTTAGCTCATTTGGTCAATTTGACCAAATCTAAGTGAGGTTCTAGTTTGGGTTACCATTCGTTTATGGTATTAAAATGTGGGTTAGCGTTTTTTGCGTCTCACGTGTTACGTGGAAGTCTACGTAACGATGGCCCTGCTTGAAGAAGCGGAATTAGTTTGTAGGGCTTTCTTAAAAATTTCGATATTCCACACGTCCTCTCCTTCCACTCTCTATTTCTTGCTATTTGCACCCCTTCTTTTTCTCCCCATCTCTCTCTCTCTCTCTCTCTCTCTCTCTCTCTCTTTCCTCTTCTTCTTCTTTCGCCTAGCTTCCAATTTGTGCGCACCATCTCTGGCAGGCCACATGAATGAAATTCACCTTGTTTACGGTTAGATGTTTTGTTGGTATGTGAGGGTCCTGAATGCCTTTGTTGTGTTGTGAAGATGGCGGCTCTACTCCTTCGAAACTATGCAGCTCCTTCATTGCTTCCTCTCCTCCAAGCGGCTTCTCTCCTCTCCTCTCCACCCTTTCTCTTCTCGCCGATTGCATGCTGTCTATCCCCTCCTCTTTGGCGACATGCGGCGCATTATTCCGACCCGTTTCCTTTCTGTTATGTTCGATGCTCCTCTCCGATGGCATTCCGGCCTGTTTCTTTTGTGAGGTGGTTTCTATTGTGATTATGGAACAAGATGAATTTTATTCATGTGGCCTGCCCAGCGAGAGAGAGAGAGAGAGAGAGAGAGAGAGAGAGAGAGAGAGAGAGAGAGAGAGAGAGAGAGAGAGAGGGCAGTGAGAAAAATATGGGAAGAGAAAGAGAGAGAAGAAGGAAGAGAGAGAGAAAAGGGGAGAAAAAAATGGGATGGAAATAACAATAATCAATAACCAATCCAATAGTTCTATGTAGCCAACCCCAAAACCAATCGAATATTACCACCTAAGTAGGCCAAAAATAGAAATTGATCATCTCCACCAAAACCAACCCTTCACTATAGCCTTTCCCTCGGGCAGGCCAAAAAGGGCATGAGGGATCTCTCTTACTGTGGGCAGATTTTGAGGAGCGATATTCTCGTTTGAGGGTCGGACCTCTTGAAAGGGCGAATCGTCAGTAGATTTGCAGTCTATATAAGTTTGACGTTATTTGCCTTAATGCTTTGTCTAGGTTAGCGATTGATTTAGATCTGTATTTGCAGGTATCCAAGCTGTGAGGGGAGTGTGCTGTGCATGTGAAGTGGAAGCTGAGATGCTTCGTTCCCAAACTTTTGATGTGGAGATACAGATAAAGAACATTCTTAATGGCTTTGCAAAAGAGACCCTTTCGCTTTCCTGTGTATCTCCTTTTTGCAAGCAGAAACAACTGTAAAGCTGTCTGTGACTCAGTTCGAAGCAATCACAGATGTTTTTTGTGTGTGCTCATCTTCTTTGAGTTGCATGTTCATGTTCAAAGGGTAGCGCTTTGTTTGTTGTCGTATAGTGACGCTGATAGAGTAACACTTTGTTGTGTTGTATTGTATGTTCGAGTTCTATATACAAGCTGATAGTGTAGTGTTGCATTCAGCCTTTCTTTTGTACGGTGACCCTGACAGAATAGTGTTTTGTTCAATTGTTGTGTCTTGTTTTACACACTTGTCTCTGCTGATGTATATTAACCAATGTGGGCATCATTTGGATTGTTTTGTTGTGTATGGCTGTTTTGTGTGCCGACCGTTTGTGCTTAATGCTCTGTTCTGCTACTATGTGTGCTGACATATTTTTCTTTGGTGTTCTATTTCAGCTTTCATTCTAAATTGTTGAAATATCTCCATGTGCTCTATTTTTCACTTCATATCTTGTATTTGTGTCATAGTTGTTGGCTTTGATCCCTTGTGGTCTACCATTTTGAAACATGTTGTAAGATTTACCTCTTTTGCATGCTTGAATAGAAATCTGTAGGGACCCCCAACATTTCAACATTCAGAATGAATGAATTTGTTTAGACTTCCATATATGAAAGCATTTCTTTGTATAAAAGAGACGTAAAGAGTTGGATACTCAAGTTAGTTGGAAGATGTATATTTCTCTTTGCAAATTGTAATATTGATTTAAGACCTTTTCATTTGTCGTTCATATTGACTATTTTGTCATTTATATTTTCAGTTAAGTATAACCTGTAACTCATATAATGTTTTAATTTTTTCTAATCCCATAGAATCGAGAGAAAGAAAACTTAGAGCTTGTAACTTTTATCTGATTTGAAACTAAGCAAGTTATAATACTCAATGCTTCATTAATAGCATATTCTATTTGGTTGAAGTTTGAAATCAAAAATTTTTGTAACAATTGGAGAACAATTGTAGTAATTACAATATTATTTCAACAAGCACTGTGCTTATCCTTTTTTCCAATATGTAGAGTGTAGGTAATTATTTTTATCATTTGTAGATGTAATATTGCAGTTAAGTATTGCAGTTAAGTAATGACATTTGTTTTTAAAAAAAAAGCTCCAAACATGTATGTTGTGGAAAATATGAAAATGGTAGCTTGCATTGATAGAATGGTCTTCCCTTAAGGATACCTTATCTACTATATTTTCTGTTGTAGCAGTCTTGGTTGACCTATGTATTTGTGATAGAAAACTGAGTCTTTTGTAGTGTGACAGAGAAGCGAAAGGATTGTTTAGTTTGGGATATTTTAGTAGAGCATTCCATAGAAACAATTTGTTATATGTGTGTTTGACTGAAAACCAAAATCTGTGAATGTTTAGATTGGAACAGTGGAGTTGAAAATCCTGTTCTAATAGTTTTACTATGTGTGTTTGACAAAAAATTAAAAGAGATATAAATATGTGACCTTCAACTTCAAGTGCAATATATTTGAAAATCAACTAATACTGTGTTTGCAACTCTGTTCTGTAAATTTCATGGATTGTGATAGCAACATGAAGGACTTAATTTCTATTGCAACATTAGTGATCTATTATAACAAATCTTGAATCACGACATGCACTTGTTCAAATGATGAAGTAAGACTTTGAAAGCATAATGGAAAATAGTATTGCAATTTCGTAGTAAACTTGAAAGGTTTGCTAATTTATGACTAGATAGTTTTCTTTTGAACAGAGGTATGTGGTGGTGTAGATTCAAAAAGGAAGAATGTTCTCCCTCAAGAGACCTCACCTCCCCTTTAAACTCCCATGTTGCTAGTCCATCATTGATCGCCTTGCTCCTAGCTTCTTCCCCTCCTCCAATTGTCTCTAACAAGAGTCCTCACCTATCAAAATAGCTTTATTTCAGTCATTTAATCTCAAGAAAAGAAGCCACAGATAGTAGTTGTGAAGGAGGAGGATTCCTCATCCCATCCTATTGTTGACAATGTGCCTTTTCCTACAGAATAACCTTCATTCTACAACAGTCCTTGCAAACATAGTATAGGACAACACATCTCATAGAAGAACCATATAACATTTCATTCTATTATAGTCCTTGTAAACATAATACATGACTTGTAATACATCTCATATTATCATAAAACAAATTAAATGCACTAATTTTATACTTTTGTAATGATGAATAACGTGGAAAAAAGGATGGACACATGTTTTTTCCATTAATATATAGTCTATACAAGTTATCACGGCTCATATCTTTCGTGTTCTTGTCCAAGATTACACATTAGTCAATATTTCATATTCTAATCTAAAATTTGATGTACATATATCAAATGAACCTAGATCTATATGAAGTAGAGAGTTGGGTGGAAGAAGTAAAGAATGGACCGATCTTGAATGCTATCTTAGTTCCTGGCATTAACCTATCGTTGAAGAATGCCATTTTTTATGGAAAGTTTCTCAACAAATATGGCACATACATGTTCACCAAAGTGAATTATCCCAAATGCTTGAAAGTGGACCTTGCAGATAGAAAGGGCATAGGGTGTATAACTCTACGATGAGTTGTAATATAGTGATTTCATTAGATTTCTCAATGTAGGTGATTGCATCCATGTGACCATCTTTTCAATTTGCATAAGGAATCCTAGAAATGATGGGGGTGTTGAGAGTTCACGCTCAACATCATGTGATCATGTGCATAGCACCATCACGTGATCATATGTGCATAGCACTAACCTTATAGAGTGCTATAAAGGAAAGGGTTAGATCCCCTAACCCTAACCCTAAAAGGGTTTGTATATATTCTATTTTTTCAACTAATTCTAGTGTACAGTTAGTCATTTGTGGTGTGCTCTCTAGCTGTGCCCTCTCTCCTCATCTCCACTCTTCTCCTCTCCCCTCTTCATATCTTGTCATGGTATCAGAGCTTCCTTGTCTTCCGCTGAGACATTGAGATTCTTGAGAGTGTGAGAGAGATTGTGAGATTGAGAGTTCTCTTGAGTGATTGTGAGATTCTTCCATTCACTTCCGTTGAGAGAAAATTTCTGTTCATTTCAGAAGAAATTCCGTCCACTTCCGTTCATTGAGTGTCCATTCCTTTGAAAGATTTCATTTCTTGAGAAAGAGAGTATTCCTTGTTTATGTGAGAGAAAGAGATCCCTCAACTCTAAGAGAGAGAGAGAGAGTTAGTTTTGTGAGAAAGAAAGAAATAGAGAGAAATTGCTTGTGTGCTCATTGAGAGAAAGAGACTCTATTCCATGTCTCCATGGCTGCTCGTGGCTCAGCAATAGCTCGTCAACAAGCAGAAGCCAGCGACCACAGCTCCAACAAGGGCTCATGCAGCTCATAGCCAGCCGAGACGACCCTTGACTATCTCCATATAGCCAAGCAACGGCCTCTATAGAGATTCAAGTTCGGACGGCCGACGTACGTACCGTCGACCTCAAGCTTTAGCCCACTGGCTCTCTTCTTCAAAGCATCCATTAACGGGCCGCCTCCATCGACGGGCCAAACAACAAGCCTACCTTCCAAGCGGCTCTCCCACTCACACACAGGCCACGACTCAACAACGATTGCTTCGATGCCTCCAGCCTTCATCAACCTCCTGAAAGATTAGGCAAGGTACGCACGCTCTCGTCCAGTTGTGTAAGTGAACTCCAAGCCTCACAGGCCGGCCTCTCCTACAACGACTACGTAGCTCCAAAGCCCAGCGTCTTCAACGGCCGCTCCGCGCAACAACGGGTTCATCGCGGGCTCACGGGCCACCTCCATCGCCATCTACGCTCCAAGAGCTCACGATCGGCCGAATGCGCGATCTCCAAGGCTCTCACAGCCATCACAGCCACCGACGGCTCCTTTCTGCGGGCTCCCTAGCGGACAGCGCCATCTCCGACAACCAACTGCATGCAAGCCTCTCCAACAGAGCCTCTACACCGGCCCTCCAAGCAACGAATCAACGGAGAAGACGACATAATCTCCAAGATTCCGTCAGAATCTTGGATAGATTTCGGTGCACCATTGGTCGACACGTGGCAGATAGGATAGAACCACGGTCCGGTGAAGATCACCTTGGGTTAACTGGTTGACCCACAGTTGGACATGTGGCACCTCATCTCCAAGTGCCACGTAATCTTATCTGACACGTGGCAACCGACTGCCACGTCAGCAGCCCACGTCAGCATTGCCACGTAGACAGACACGTCACCATTGCCACGTCATCAGCCTATCCACACTGCCACATCAGCATTGACATGTCAGTAATCCACGTCATCAGGCCACGTCATCACCGACTGCCACATCATCAGTGACACATCATCAGCCACATCACCTGCCATGTCATCAGTGACACGTCACCTCTGCCACATCAGCAGTGCCACCTCAGCACTGACCCCTGCAAGCACAGTCCCTTGCCAGGCACACTGTGCACACACTGCATGTGCACACTCCTGCCACCTCAGCACAGAGCTTCACTGGCACACGTCTTGCTAAGCACAGTGCCACATCATCACTGCATGTGACTCACAGTGACACATCATCATTGAGCACCATTTGCACTCCTTTTGCCCCTCCACCTAGATCAAGTCGTATCTCTTGATCCATGAAGAATTTGAGGGTGCTCCAAAAAGGAAAGTCGCTCGTTTTTTCGTGCTCTACGCGCTCGTTACATCACGCGCACATTTCAGTGCAAGTTACACTCACATCTGAGCCTCGCCGACAAAACCACTTCCTTCACGCACATTTGCCTCTACATCGACGCATCTGACCCAGCACTTAAAAAGAACAAAAGAAAAGGAATTATTTGCTGCTCTTTCATCGATCGACGGTTGGTTTAGATCTAGATCAGAGTAGACTAGATCGCCATAGAGGGGACGCTTTGAATTTCCCCAAGTTGCCAATCTAAGCCATGCCCGAAATTCCCGACTAGTACCTACTCGGAGTCAGTCCATACGCTCACATCCGATTTCACATCATTACATTACCTGAAACCTTATGTTCATCAGTTCAGTGAGCAGACTTCAGAGTACAGAGGCATTGCAGATTGATTCAGTGGGCAGATATCATTTGATTTCACACTCATGCCACCATTGTAAAGCCTATTTGGCTATCTCACGGCATCGTGCACATCATTTTCAGCCTTGTAAAGCCTCTTGGCTATTCCCGGCATCATTGCCACAAGCCTTGTAACACAGATCAGATCTTATATACTGCAGTTCTATCTTCACCGACGGTATAGAGATTTCACTTGGCATCTTCAGTGTATTTGCAGTTGATTCATACAGAGTTTTTCAGGACATTTTTTGAGTACATTGTTTGCACCATGTCGACTAGCAACCTCAATTTGGAGGCATCTGCTAAGTTAGACAACTCCAATTACGGTACATGGAAATACCGAATGGAGACCATTCTTGTGCTTCCGGACAAATGGGAGTATGTCGATGGATCTATACCTAGACCATTGGCCGATCCAGCCACCAGTAGCTCTACTCCATCTGTTGTCACAGCACCAGCAACGGGATCTACATCGGGATCTACATCTACACAAACAGTTTCCACACCAGTAGCAGATCCTGCCATTGCCTGAGCTCAAGCAGAATGGGATAAGAAAGACAAGTATGCCTATCACCTGATCAAGCAGAATGTGCAAGATGTCATGCTAGGACAACTCAACACAGTCAAGACATCAAAAGAAGCATGGGATATGTTCGCAGCTCTCTACGAGTCCAAGAACACATCCAGGATTCTCACCCTGAGAAACCAGATCAACCAGAGTTTCTGCAATAGCAATGAAACCGGTCATGCTTATGTACTCCGCATCAAAGACTACAAAAATCAACTTGCAGCAGCAGGCAGCAACAGGAGAGACTATGAATCCTGCAGAAATGGTTCAAGTAATCCTAAATGGACTAGGAGAAGGATATGAGAATCTAGTCCAGAGTATTGCCATCCAACGGCAAATTCCAACACTGGAAGAACTTCAGTCAGTTATACTTGGTGAAGAACTCAGGACTCAGGCCATTCAAGCACGTAAAGGTCATTCTAATGATCAGGCATTCACAGCTTCAGATAGAAGCAGAGGCAAAGGCAGAAACAGAGGTAGATCATACCAGAAAAGTGGTCATCATCAACAAAATCAAAGTCAGAATCAGCATCAGCATCAGCATCATCCTCAGCAACATCAAAATCAGCAAAGAGGAAATCATTCCAACCGAGGAAGATTCCAAGGGCGAGGGAATGCATCCACCAATGTGTCAAACATCCAGTGCAACTACTGTCACAAGTTTGGACACTATGAAAGAGATTGCCGCAAGAAGCAGTATGACCAAGGCAGTCAATCCAGCAGTAATCGAGGGAATTCCCGAGGAAGAGGAAATCATCGTGGTGGACATTCTAGTCATAGTCATTTTGCAAATGAACATGGCAATATGTTTCTTGCAAGTGAGGAATTGCATCAGACTGATACAATGCACCTATACACTGATTTCAATCCCAAAGAGGATTTCAGCTATCAAGTCGACCAAGTGGAACAGGATCCTTGGTACATCGACAGCGGTGCATCATCTCATATGACAAATCATCAGGAATGGTTCACAGAAATGAAGCCATTAGAAGGTCAAAAGAATGTCATCTACACAGCAGACAATACACCAAATCCGGTTCAAGGGACAGGTGTTATCCCTATGAACAATTTCACTGGTACAAAAGGATTAGTCAAAGATGTGCTCTATGTTCCGAAGATCAGCAAGAACCTTTTGTCGGTAGGTCAAATGACGGAACACAACTACAAAGTCATCTTCGACGGCGATGAATGCACTATCAGAGACAAATCCAAAAGAGGTCAGCTAGTAGCAAAAGGTGTCAAGGAAGGACGCTTATACAGGATGCTAGCTACAGTACCAGACAAGCATGCCATGTTAGCTCAAATGCAACAGATGCCACTATCTGCAAAATGGCACAAGAGATATGGTCATGTCAACTTCAAGTACTTGTTAGATCTAAGGAATCAGAATATGGCAATTGGGATTCCGAAGCTACAGTTTCTTGGAAAGGTTTGTGAAGCATGCTGCTTCGGCAAACAAAAGCGAACCAACTTTGTCAGAAGTACCTCTCGTGCATGAGGTATTCTTGATTTGATTCATACAGATGTATGGGGTTATGCCCAGACCCGCAGCATCAATGGTTCACTTTATTACTTGACCTTCATCGACGACTACAGCAGATATTGTTGGGTCTACTTTCTGAAAGAGAAATCTAAAGTGTTTGCCAGATTTCAAGAATTCAAAGCCATGGTAGAAAACCAGACAGGCAGAAAGATCAAGGTCATGAGATCAGACAGAGGAGGTGAATACATGTCTTCAGCATTCATGAACTTTTGCAAAAATCACCGCATACAAAGACAGTTCACATGTGTAGATACTCCTCAGCAGAATGCAAGAGCTGAAAGGAAGAATGCGACTTTAGCAGACAGTGCTAGAGCAATGCTTAGTGAAAAGCATCTTCCGAATCAGTATTGGGCAGAAGCAATAGCTACAGCTAACTATTTGCTTAATCGGCTTCCTACCGAACCGATACAAGGTATGACTCCTTATGAAGCATTCACTGGACACAAGCCACACATTGGGCATCTCCGCATATTTGGTTGCATAGCATATGCCCACATACATGATGATCATCGCAGGAAATTGGATGCGAAGTCACGCAAATGCATCATGGTTGGCTACAGTGAAGAAAGCAAAGCATACAAATTGTATGATCCTATTGATGCTACAAATGCCTTTTTTTTTTGTGTATTTTGCAGCATGAAATTTTTATGGCATTTTTCTTTTAAAAAATACAACATTGTTGTGATTAATTGTGCTACAAACAACTCAAGTGGTAAAGCACCATGGATTAGTACAACAATATCCGCAAAGTCATTATCTCCAGAGATGTAATCTTTGATGAGGAATCAGAATGGAAAACCTCACCTACACAGGAGATAGAAACATCGACTTCACAGTCATCTACAGAACAGGTTGATGAAGAAGAGCAAGAATTGCCAGCAACACCCCAAGCAGCGCCACAGCAGCTCAGACGGTCTACTAGGGAAAGCAGACCACCAGCCAGATTGACATATGCTCAGAAAGGCAAAGCAATTCAGGTGGAAACCACCAACTATGCTCTTATGACTACCATCATGGCTACAGAAGAGCCAGTGTACTTCGAAGACGCAGTAGATAAGCCAGAATGGCAAACTGCTATGAATGAAGAAATGGATGCTTTGTATAAAAATAACACTTGGGAATTATGTGACCTTCCACCAGGGAAGAAGGCCATAGCCAACAAATGGGTATACAAAGTGAAGTACAATCCAGATGGCAGTATTCATAGATACAAAGCCAGATTAGTTGCAAAAGGATTTGCACAACAATATGGCCAAGATTATGATGAGACTTATGCTCCAGTAGCAAAGATGGATTCCATACGGTTCTTGATATCACTAGCGACACTCAGTAAATGGAATGTGTATCAGCTCGATGTCAAGAATGCATTTCTCAATGGTTATCTAGACGAGGAAGTCTACATGCAACAACCAGCCGGTTATGTTGAACCAGGAAAGGAGAACAAGGTTTGCCATCTCAAGAAAAGTCTCTATGGCTTAAAGCAGCACCCAGAAGTTGGTACAGCAGAATTGACAAGTATTTTGCTGATCTGGGATACATGAAGTCCAATGCAGATCATACTCTCTACTACAAAGTTCAAGGGGAAGATATTACTATTGCACTTTTGTACGTAGATGATCTGATTGTGACAGGAAGCAAGGATAGCTTCATCAGAAAACTAAAACAAGACTTATCTGCCGAGTTCGACATGAAAGATCTTGGACTTATGCACTATTGTGTTGGAATTGAGTTCTGGAGAGATTCAGATAGCACATTCATGAGTCAGCTCAAGTATGTTGACAGTCTCCTAAAGAAGTTTCATATGGCAGATTGCAAGATTGCAGCCACTCCCATGGAACAGAGTTTGAAACTTACTAAAGATTCAGAAAAGCCTACAGTCAATGACAGATACTACAGGCAACTCATTGGATCTCTTATATATCTGACAATTACACGGCCAGATATTTGTCATGCAGTAAGCTCACTAGCACAGTTTATGGCAAATCCAAAACAGTCTCACTGGAATGCAGCCAAAAGAGTCTTGAGATACATCAGAGGTACAAGACAGTTTGGGATAGAATACAGAAGAAGTCATCCACGGTTGCATGGATACTGTGACGGTGACTATGCTGGAGATCATGAGACCAGGAGATCGACACAGGGATATGCATTTTTCCTTGGTCAAGGTGCTATATCATGGTTGTCAAACAAACAACCAACTGTTTCTTTGTCTTCGACTGAAGCAGAATATAGGGCACTCACTACAGGTGCATGTGAGGCTATATGGCTCAGAAGACTATTGTCAGAAACAAATTACTTTGATGAGTCAAAGCCAACAACAATATACTATGATAATCAATCGGCTCAAGCATTGGCCAAAAATCTAGTATATCACTCCAGGACAAAGCACATTGATGTCAGAGAGCACTTCATCAGAGAACGAGTGTTACTTGGTGACATCACACTGCAGCATTGTGATAGCAAAGAGAATGTTGCAGACATCTTTACCAAACCACTCGGTAAAGAGCTATTCGAGAAACACCGACTAGCTCTTGGTTTGATGCAGAGGAAGGACATTCCCATTAAAGGGGTGTGATGGAATGTAATGCTCAGTCCTTCTTCGATTCCCCAGAATCATCATCTTGAGGGAAGGCCTACTTCATGATGTTGATCTTGAGGGAAGGTGTTGAGAGTTCACGCTCAACATCATGTGATCATGTGTGCATAGCACCATCACGTGATCATATGTGCATAGCACTAACCTTATAGAGTGCTATAAAGGAAAGGGTTAGATCCCCTAACCCTAACCCTAAAAGGGTTTGTATATATTCTATTTTTTCAGCTAATTCTAGTGTACAATTAGTCATTTGTGGTGTGCCCTCTAGCTGTGCCCTCTCTCCTCATCTCCACTCTTCTCCTCTCCCCTCTTCATATCTTGTCAGGGGGCACCACTGACTATAGCATAGCCTTTGATCCTTCAACTCGTATTGAGCACATTCCTCCTTTTAGTGTTGTGTTTGAGATTTATCCCGAACAAAAAATCACACAGTTCAAGGAGAAGTGCATAAATCTAATCAACAAAGGTGAAGTAAACCAGCTCCCCTTAGCCACGCTTACTGTCACAGTCATAAAGCTTTGTGCTTCTTACAAGCAACACGAGAGGTTACAGTGGGAGATGAAAAGTATCACCACAAAGATCTTACCATAGTGAGCCTTTCACATGTGTTTTATATTTGGATATATTTCATTAATGTACTTGTGAAGAAGTAAGTACATCTTAAGCTCTCTTGGATTTTTTGCCATGTGTGCAGCAGACTTTTGGACCAATCGATGTGCAGACTACATCAAAGTAGCAGAGAGATTTAAGATTTTTGGTGAAGCTCAGTTTGTTCTTCACAATGTCGGTTGCAAGAAGAATGCGCAGCCAATTGCGTTGAACATGTTGGACATTACCATCATTGCACCAACAAAAGATCCAAATCTCACAATTTGCCTTCAAGGCTTTTTTAGTACGCACATACAACACATTGGCTATGGGAACTAGGTCTTGGTTTTAAATACTAGCTTCAACATGTTGCTCTTGTGTTATGCTATTTTTTTGAAATATTGAAATTGTTAACTGATTGAATTTTGCTTCAAGTTCTTGGCACTCTATTAGTGTGATGATCGGCGCGAATGCTACTTTGTATGAGTCTGCATGTTCTCTTTGCAAAGAGAAAAAAATATCTAGGGAGCCCGAGAAAGTTTTTTTCTTGGCTTGCAAGAAGATAATTTCACTTATTAAAATTCCTAAACTCAAGGCTCTTATGACAAGTACTGAAGGTGCTTCTGTTGAGGTTGCCTTAAAAGATAGCATAGTGGACAAGGTGTTGATATTGCCCCATCCATTTGTAGACCTCCTCCAAGACAATCCTCACTTGCTCAAATCTTATATCTTCAACAAAAAAGTAGAGGGACACTTCTTGATTAACATGTTTGGTATGGTGATCGCATATATTACACCTAAGATAAAAAAGGTACAAGAGACCATGTAATCAAAAGTTTTGTAACGCCAATCTTTATATGCAATAAAGTCTTTGTGTTTGCTTCACCATAGTTCTTCCTTTTCTTTCTCATTATTTCCAAAAAGAAATCTTAGAAAAGTAAAGTTCTCAATACTTTGCAATTTTGTCTTCCTCTTTTCTATTCATTTTGAACTTTTGCATCTGTTTCACATTAATTTGAGAAATTGTCATTGTATGAATCATTGTTTCCAAACTTTGTATGCAATATTAAACTCATTGTGTCTGCTTCTCCAAAGTTCTTCTCTTCTCACTCATTCTTGCAAATAAAAAATCTTTGAAAAGTGAAGTTCTCACTACCTTTGCTCTTTTATCTCCAATTCAATCTTCAACATCTCTTTACCATCAAATTGTTTTCATTAAATTTTACTGTTCTCTATTTCACTTATTAGATCTAAAATGAATTACAACAGATCATTATGTGACAGGCATATCAATGATGAGTGATGACTTTGCATCCCAATTTCCAAACAATAAGTGCATCTTACTTTGTATTTCATACTTGCTAAACTTTCACATTTCCATTGAAGCTCTTAAGCTTCATATAATTCGTAGACTTATGAAAATATTAGATTCCAATTGTGAAGAGTGCAATAAGTGGAACACTACCTTCTTCAGCTCATCTAATCTCCAACAAATTTATCCTCAACTTACAAGTGCAAAAGAATATTGTTTTCAATTGCAAAGAGAAGATTTCCTCTTTTTGCCAAATAATATTTTCTTATTTTCTACATTGATTAACATATTTGCATTCAAATTAGATTTGTTTCATGACAACAATGATATTGGGTACCAATGTTTTGAGAATGCAAAACTAGAAGTTATAAAAAACACAGTGCAAATTGCAATATAACATCCAAGCAAGAACATATTTCCATGCATGTTACGTTATAAATTTGATAGAAGAAAAAGGTGGAGTAATGAAATGGAGGCAAGTTTGAAAAAGATTTTAGTAGAGGAAAGGGAGAGATAAATCAAACAAATGATGAACAACATGAAAGCTATATACCCAACAACAAATATATCTTACAATTCCTTAAGAAGGAAAGTTTTGCAAATAAAGAAGACTTTGATTGAGGGAGAAGATACAGACAAAGTTCAAGTGCCAGTAGAGGTGAACCACACAAGGGCAGAATAATAGTCCATCTTGCAAAATAAAAAAAAACGTGGCAACTCAATTACTATTGATGATAATAAGATATTTACCTGTATATTTTTGAGAAATGTCATAAAAGAAAAGGTGGCAACTCAATTACTATTGATGATAATGTCAATCAAGATATTTACCTCTATATGTTTGAGAAAGGTAAAAAATATTTAAAATTTATAAAAGACACACCATCAAATGATGAGCACATGATTGCTACTCTTGTGAAAGAATAATTTTCAAGAAGCATAGCATTTACCTTTCTAAAACAAAACTCGATTGGATTTCTTACACAAGAGGAAATAGCAATGGGCTCTACAAGGAGAAAGAATACAAACTTTGTCATGAATGCAATGCTTCAATAAAGCATAACTTGATTCCAAAGTATTTTGTGCCTACACAATTCACTTCGAACGAGCCATTGGTACTCATTAATCAACTAAATGAAATTGAGCAAAGACTACTTGCACCAAGGATCGCATTCACTCAGATTCGAGAGTTGGGATTCAATGGACAACTTGGCATCAGTGGTAGTATCATGAATGTAGCAGTTGATACAAATAAAATCTAGCATTTTCTACCATGGTTTTTGGAGGACGAAGCTTCAATAGTCATTGGAATTAAAAAGAGACTAGAATACAAATCCACTCACGTAATAGGCAATGTTTGACCCAAAACTCTTATGAGATCTCTTAAAGTACTCATTAATAAACCATTATATGTTGCAAACAATGTTACCATCAACCATGAGTGGTATAAACATGTAATGTCTATGCAACAATTGAACTCTACTACCAACACAATAGAAAGTCCAAACAATAATAGTGACGATGATGAGAAAGAAAATATTGAAACAAACACCTTGATTCACAATATATTGAGTGCGGAACAAATCATTGATTTTGAAATACAAGTGACCTATGTCACTCTGGAGAGAATCAAAAGCCATTGGGTCTTTTTCAAGCCAAAACATAGTGAGGAAATGAATTTCTCAACACATTCATATGTCCTAGGCATGTTAACAATGGCAAATTGACACATTTGGACATTGTGAAATGGGAAATCATGCAGAAATCATTGAAATTCATGCACAACATACCTAATTTGTTTTTCAAATCAATCAAAGTAATACAACAAGTAATAATCTATATGGGTACACTTAAAAAAAGGTATGTTACAAAACAAAGTCTTGTATGCGAGAGATGTGAAAAACAATACTAACATAGAGAGCATTCTTCATTTTGGAATAGGATATAGGGACTTTGAAATCCTGCAAACATCACTGGATTACAAGGAGAAACTGCGAAAGGAGGCATTCACAATGATGAGGCAATTGGTCCTTCTTCATTACTTTCTTGTGCATTGAATGATTGTGGAATCCTTTGGTGGCTACCCTACAAACGACATACAACTTGAAGAGTTGCTATGTTTCACAAGAAATGTCAAATAAGACATAGAGGGCATGGTGGAATACCACAATAAATGGAAGAGAGTATGCACATGAGCATGGATATGGCACTCACCCCTTTAGTATGGAGCATGTTGTGAGTAGCATGCAAGAGCCTTCTTTTAGTGATGATTGGTTCATAGATTTGGGAGCCACAAATCATATGACACATCATGGCGAGTGGTCCATTCACAAGGATGAGATGCCCAGTGAGGAGTTTTTTTCTATAGGAGATGATACTATGCACAAGATTACTCATATTGGTGATATTCCCTTGAGAGATAAATATGGTGTGGAGAATACATTGGGAGATGTTTTATATGTGCCCACAATCACCAAAAATCTAGCTTCTATTGGTCAAATTGCTGATAAAGATTACCAAGTGCTCTTTAATAAGTTCGGATGCTTTGTAGCTCAGAGTTTCATAATGGCAAAGTGGGCAATATTGTTGCCAAAGGGCAAAAGAGAGGAAGATTGTTCACATTTGATACATGAAAGCCCTATTTACAGTAAGGTATGTGTGCCAATAATGCTCCCAAACAAGATTAAGAGGCTGAACTTTGGCACAAAAGACGTGGGCACATTAATTATAGATTCTTGAAGGAGATGCAAACCAAAGAATTGGTGAGTGGGCTGACCATATTTGGCCATTTAGATTTTAGCCATGTATGCCCTGCATGTCAATTTGCAAAACAAACAAGATTGCATTTCCAAAGAGGAGGGGGGGAGAATGAGCAAGTAGCCTTTGGAAATAGTTCACTTAGATATTTGGGCACCAATGGACCATGCAACACATGGGGGAGAAAGATACTGCATCACTTTTATGGATGATTGTAGCCGGATGACATGGGTCTATTTCTTGAAAGCCAAAATTGATGCCTTTCAAGTGTTTTGCCAATTTAAAAGAATGATAGAAAAGCAGATTGTGTGTTATATCAAAATCTTTCATATGGACAATGGTGGAGAATATATGTCCTATGAATTTGATGAGTTTCTATATGGTCAAGGCATTAAGAGATGGGTCACTTATCGATACAATACCCAACAAAACTCCATTGTGGAAAGGAAGAATAGGGTGATTGGTGACAAGGCTAGAGCTATGATGGATGAGATGAATATTCCATTGAATTTTTGGACTGAAGCGATGCATACGGCCATGTATATCATCAATAGAACACCCATAGATGCCATACATGGATTGACATCTTTTGAAAAGCTGCATGGGTACAAGCCAACCTTGGCTTATTTGAAGGTGTTTGCTTGCATGTGTTATGTGCATGTGCCAAGTGAGAAGGAAGAAGTTGGAGCCAAGGGCTATCCTGAAGATGTGGCTTGTCCCAATTAGACTTGCAAGTAGCAATTGTATTGATGGTAGCCTCCTTGACATTAGTTTTTAACTCTATTGCCATGGTCTTGGGCATCTCTTGCCATGGTCATGGTCTTGGGCATCTGACTATGTCTTGTATGAATGCATAAATGGACGAGTAAAAGAAGTCTACTATAGATGAGCAAAGCAAAACTCATTCAACTACATTGGCAATGTTATTAGGCAGGAGTCAAATATTTTTATAATTTAATTCAATCTTTATGATATTATGGAAATTTCCTTCAAGAAATTGGTGTCATTAACCCTTATCTTCCCAGGTTGGGTCACCCTTAAAAAATGGGATGTCCACAGTCAATAGATGAAATGTATAATGGGATGCCCCTCCTTTGAATATATACTTTGAGGAGATCATACCATAGTTCAGCACTAGGGAATGGTGGAGTAAGGGATTTCTTCTGTATTACATGTCTCACTCTAAATTTTATTACATAGAAGAAGAGGGACTTAACTTTAAGATTTTTAAAGGTCCGCCGACCTCTGAATTCCCCTGGCACCCAAGTAGATCTAGTCAGATCTGATGCATAGTTTCATGCAGCCTATCTTGCTACCCACGTGGAAGCCAATAGCCTAGCAAATCTTCCCACATGGAAGCTCTCAATGCCATGCATTTTGTAGGTGTTATGGTGCCCCTTTGTTCTCCACATGATGTTTCATTTTAAGCAAGGCAAAAAATGACTTGAGAAGGGGCATGGATAATTTCTTTGAACTTATGTCTTATGGCCCACTTAGAATTTTTGTAATTTTATGTTGGAGTTTCCTTCTTGGATTTCTCATTAAAGATACTCCATTATGGAATTTCATATGCCATTTTTGATTTAAAAATGCCTTCATGGAGCATTGGGATGGCTTGCTCTATTCAGCAAAGGAGTGAGGGCATGATTGTTTATAAATGATTGATATATTTTTTAATTAAACAGTTGATATATACATGAAGGGAATAAATATTGGTTGAGAATAAGATTTAGGTTATATAAGAGAGTATTTGATCCCTCCATAAGGATCATTACCTTCAAGCTAAGTAGGAGGATCAAGCCTTATACTTTATTTCTTCAAGATGTCAACCTAGCATGGGCAACTAGGCCAAAAGTATGAACTCGTTCCTTTATAATTATCTATGGTTAGTACTTGTTAGCCATTTGGAAATTGGACTATACTACCGGTGGGACTATTTTTTGATATAGAGATATGCTCTTTTGACTTCCAGAAATATAAATTGGTTTTGAGGGAAATTAAGAATGTTGACTAGCTTTTTACTGGAATGTATATTTACCCATCTCAAAAATGATACGCATTGAAAGACTTGGCTTAAACTTTGGGGGGTATACTAAGACAATGGATTCCATAACATATAAACAATTTTTGAATCCTTGGTTGGAATTTAGAATATTACATGGTGGGATTACTAGATTGAGAGACATTTTGGAGAAGATTTTTCTTAGTTGTTGAATTATGTTATGATTTATACTATGTTCATAGTAGGGTAACAAAAATAGATATGTGAATCATTCTATTTTGGAACTCTAAATTTGGTTTAATGTAGTATCATGTATGATTATGTTTGGATCTTTCAAGATATGGAGGTGATTGTAAGATGTATATATATATTCATTGGTTTATACATGATTACGTTACTGTATTCTAGTGGGAAGTAGACTAAATAATTGATAGCTCTTCCTTAGAAATTTATGGTTTAAACATTTATTGGATTTTGAAGAGCTTGCTACAAAAGAGAGTGCAAGACAATGAATAGTTTGGTAACACAAGAAGAAAAAGCCATAATGCTTGAAATTAAAGAGGGGGAGTGGAGCCATGCATGTAGCTTCCTATGAAGAAGGTGATGGAGAATGAGTGGAGGGCAAAGAGGATCACCTCAGAGGGGAGAAGTTCATGCAAGAGCTTATGAGGAGATATAGTTGATGTTCCAAACAAGGGACTCACAACCAATAGACTGTGAACAACCACCATGAATAGACAATGAGCAACCATAGTGAACAACAAAGAGCCAAAGTGAACTACAAATGTCTTATGATGAAGAAGCAATTTTTTACGACGAGACCTAAGAGTCCATGAAGATAAGTGAATCTAGGTCAATTCCATTTGGGGAGACGGGAAAATGGATCAACAAGGCAAGAGAGTCAATAAGGGAGTTGCAACACCTGGGGCACCAACTCAATATGTAATATGTTACTACCCTCATCCAAAATCCAGGGTATGGGGGGACAAGGTCCATATATAATATGCATGGATTTCCTTTTAAAATTCAAAAATGCAAGGGAAAAATATGAAAATTTTGCCCCTCCTCCCACAAAATATAAGGTATATATCTTGAAAAATATGCAAGATTTTAAGATTTGTACATATTTTTCATAATATGTGAGGCTCAAGGGGGGGGTCTTTTGGATGAGGGGGGGTAAAACAAAAGATACACTAAAATATGATAATCCATCTCCATCTCATGGACTCTCTCTTGGTATCTTACCGCATCCATCCTGAATGCCTTTCTACTTCTACTTAGTCCTCTTACTTTGTCATCAATTCACAGCCAACCTCTACGCATCATTGTTTATATGCAGTGGTCCAGATTCTCTCTCACCCTTTCTTCTTAAGCGTGCACCCCTAGCTCATTAGTATGTGCTTTCTACTCTCCCCTCCTTCTATTTCCCTACTTGCTTGCTACTATGTTACTCTACCTCTAGTTTTTGTTCTTAGTAAAACCTCCACTTTCTCTTTACTCTTTCATTCATCCATTTCCTTCTATGTAAAGCTAACTTATTGCAGACAGTTGGCCTGCTCTTGACGTTTCTTGGAAAGCCTACACTGGTAGTGGCTTGAGTATTGTGGTCCTTCCCTACAAACACATACATACATACATACACATATATTTATTTATTTATTTTATTTTTATTTATATTTATATCTATGTTTACATTGTCCATCATTAACTTGGTTGTTTATGGATTTTTTTGCTCTTACATATATATATATATATATTTATAATTCTTTACTTACTTCCTAGATTTACTCTATCTATATATATTTACTCTCATATATGTTTTTCTTTTTCTCTACTTACTTTATCTATAGATTTACTCTCAATCAATATATATCTAGTCGGATTTTTTATGTTCCCCTTTAAATGAAGCTATATGAGTCTTGTTTCTTATTTAAGTTATTGTTTTTTAGTTAATTAAATTAATCCTCATTTAATAGACTAGCCATAGGTAGTTTTCAAGTTTTTTTACTAAACTTAAAGTTTATTATTTAATGGGATCTAGCCAACTCATAAAATCTTGTAAGCACTCTATTTTTCTATTTTCCTTTTTAATAGGTGTTTTTACACCTTAATTCCATTATGGGTGAAAGCATGCTAAGATGTATGTACTATTGGCAAGAATGGATTACGTACTATGTAGTGTGCCATTAGTAATTAGTGTGCACCCAAATTATTGTAGAGATTCAAGATCATGCACATGCACATGCTGTTTCTTATTTAAATTATTGCTTTTTAATTAATTAAATTAATCCTCATTTAATAGACTAGCCATAGGTAGTTTTCAAGTTTTTTTACTAAACTTAAAGTTTATTATTTAATGGGATCCAACCAACTCATAAAATCTTGTAAGCACTCTATTTTCTATTTTCCTTTTTAATAGGTGTTTTTACACCTTAATTCCATTATGGGTGAAAGCATGCTAAGGTGTATGTTCTATTGGCAAGAATGGAGTAGTACTATGTAGTATGCCATTAGTAATTAGTGTGCACCCAAATTATTGTAGAGATTCGAGATCATGCACATGCACATGCACATGCATATATTCTTATGCACAACCTACAATCTTTCAATTCCATACTTCAAACTTTTGAACTTCTGAGTTCAAGCTTGCTTTTTGTGTTGAAGCTTGCTCAGCAAGTCGTTGAGGCTTCTTTCTAATGTTCAATCTTGCTTAGCACATCGGTCTCTCGTGAGTATTTTGTTGTTTTGTCTTTTACCATTCCTTCTATCGGCATGCAACTTTTGTGGCTTCATCATTCCATCTATCTAGATGCTACTTTTGTTGTTGCTCTCTCTCTCTCTCTCTCTTCTTTTACTCTATTTTATCTTGATGTGAATCATAGTACTACATTATTACTCTATTTGTATATTGAAGACCACCATGTCGCCAAAGAAATAAAAAAAACTCACATCTCTGGATTCTAAGAAGGCCAATGTAATTTCTTCAAGAAAAAACACTCCCTCCTAGTAGTCTGCAACAAAAGAAAAGCCAATGGCTAAGGACTACAAATCGGATTCGATTCGAACTGGAGTTAGGCTTGGTTGGAAGTTTTTTCTAAGAGCGAAGCTAGAGACACATCTAGAGTTGGACACATGGATGCATGAAATATGGGGCAATAACGACAAGGAGAGCCATCATGGGTTTAATATAGGTTGCATGAAGAAAACTTTATTGAACGATCTCATGCAAAATTACTATAAATAATGAAGTTGGTACCATGTTGGCAAGACCATTGCTGCAACTACTCATGGAATAGATGTGAATTGGGATGACTTTGCCCAACATAGAGATGTGAACCTATGGTCAAGTGGCTTGGATAGCACCTGTATTAAGCAGGATCATGATATAGGCACATTTACAAGTGTGAAAAGGGAGCCTATTAGTTTTCTACATCAACAAAGATTTCGTGTGGAGTAGCAATGTGTACTGGATGAGTGGAAGAATAAAGTTGACAATGAGAATGCAGAATTTGAGGCTGCTACTGCAATGGAGGCCAAATCCCTTACAAAAGTAGAGCCAATTACACATACAACCAGTTGGGTGCGCAGTAAAATAGAAAATTTTCCACATGGTAGTAACACTATCAGTGTACTGCTACAAGAGGAGTTCTTGAAGGATATGACCAAACTTGAAGTAGAGCTATATTCAGCAAAGATATCTCTGAATCAGAAAAAATGCATCGGATATGCATTGGAGAGAATTTGGTTGCAAGCACAAGTTTCTTGAGTAATATGTAACATTTGGTTGAGGAGCTCCCAATGCAGTGTCTGTGTGTTATGAATCTAGCACCAATAGACCATCCTGCAGGCTCTACAACAGCAACTGTGAAGGTGGATATTGAATGGTGAGATTCTTAACATTCCATTAACAAATCGATGTTTTCGTTTTTACAATTGGCTCCTCTTACAAGTAGTATCTACTTACTCTTTCAATAAATGTGCAAGTGTGTTTTCTGTGGTCTTGGATTTTGTCAAGAAAATATTGATGTGGTATTTGCACCATGTTTGCACACATACCACATGATATGTGCATCATTCCATTTTTCAAAGAAGTTGCAATCCATTTATCCATCCTACAAAGTATTCGTATCAGATGCATGGTTGGTTGCACGGGCTTCCATTTTCCAAGCCTAGACCCTCAAGCTTCGAGCTTGCATTGCCAAGATAGCTTCAAAAAATAGCCACCCAAACTACTCTTTCTTGGAAAAAGGGTGAAATATATGTCCTTTAAAGGAAGTACTCAACCATGTGCAATGTGCGTCTTGAAGTCTTGGAGCCTTACCCAAGTCCAAGAGTCACCCTTTAATATTGTAATTATCATAGGATTTCTTGGGAACAAGAAGATTCCTAAACTCAAATCAAGTACTCAAATTTGTGTGTATTGTGTGTGTGCATGTGCATGTGCATGTGTCATGCACACATATGCATGTGCGCACATGTGCACATGAGCGTGCGCACACACACACACACACAATCAATAGTTTTGCATACTACCGTGTGCACATGTGCGCACACACACATAGACAAAATCAATAGTTTTGCATACTACCTATATCTTTGGGTGAAACGATACTATTTTACACATGCATTACACTTTTCTATGGTACCTATAACTTATCATAAAAGGAACACACACAAGGAGAGAGAGAGAGAGAGAGAGAGAGAGAGAGAGAGAGAGAGAGAGAGAGAGAGAGAGAGAGAGAGAGAGAGGACTTTAGATTAATACTCTTAGGTCACAAGGGATAACATGGTGTTAATTTCCATGGTTTCAGAAAGAGTCCTTGGAGACATGCAACTCTTAGCACCCCTTTTACTAGCAAAGAGGTTTATTAACCCTTGAAACCCCTTTTGTTGGGCTTGATCATCATGACTTGTATTGGATAGGTGGATGAACCTTTTTCATCTCTTTTTCCAGTGGAAGGGATGGTGAACACTTCATTAAGCTTCTACTGGCAAGGGCACTTTATCAGCTTACTGGAATGTACTAATGGTAGGATATGTTTCACCATGAAATCCTTGGTAGTAGCAAAGCATAAAGGGAAATAATTGTAATGCATATGAGCCTCTTGGAATCCAATGGTTGTAGGAAATGCATGCTCTCAGATGGATGCCCCCATGACCCCTTTCACACTGACAAAAGGGTGCAATGCACCATGTATATACTATCTATAATTTTCATTATGTATATACTTAGTGCACCATGCATATACTCATATTTGGAATGCAACCCTATCTAGCTCTTTTTTGTGTTGGGAGGTTATTATTTTCCTCTAATATTATTTTCACCATTTGGTTGGATGGATTTTTATAAATATATCTTTTTACATCTCATCAATTTGAGCTACAGTTTGAGAGTTATGACCATCAAACCCTTTCATTAGAAAAAGAATACTAGAAGGATGCAAAGACTTAATTTTGGTTTCATGGCTAGATAGAACAAAAAAAGAACATACTTTTTCTTTATTCAAAAACTTACTTTTGATTGCATGGTTAGATAGAGCACAAAATTTCCATCTTTTTTTCTTTTTACAGCTCATCATGTAATAGTATTGTTTGTTGTTTGAAATTCTAGTTCACATTTTAAGGATTTTTTTGTTCTTACTTATACTCTTTAGTACTAAATGGTATTGTTTGATGTTTGAAATAGAGTACTATTTATGACTAACTAGTATTGTTTAGTCTAAATTAGTATTGTTTATGAATAAATAGTACTGTTTAGTACTAATTAGTACTATTTAGTACTAATTAGCTCTAGAATCCAACACAACCCTTGTCAATATGGCCCTTCAGGGGTCCCCTTTACGGGCAAGGTACTGATAGGGGCTATGTTGGAATATGGCCCTTGTCCCTAAAGGGGGCCATATTTCCTTCAATTTTAAATACTACTATTTTTTTGTTTGTTGTCTAGCTTTCAATAATACTATTTGCTTTGTGAAATCAATTCTAAATGTCACTATTTATTCAAACTAAATAGTTGTTCTCTTCCTTACAAACAGGTGTAGACTTTGAAACTCCTCATCCAAAAAAGTTCAAGAATGCTACAACGCAAGGTGAAGCTATTAAAAGTGGGAAATTTTAATCTACCAGCATTTCAAAAGTATTCATAGACATGGAGAAACAACAACATGGAGAGGGACATGCCTCATGTGGAAAAGAAAGCAATGAACAGGTATTGGATGGATGTCGGTTGGAAGATAACAACTCTATGGAGGATGAAGGGGATCACGAGCATGAATATGATGAGGATGAAATGCTAAACAAGGTCAAAAAGCAGCAGGCAGTTGCACAGGGGAGCCCATAGTTGTAGAGGGGAGAGGTAGGACTTATACTTTTTTTTGGTGTGGCAAAAAGAGGGTATTTATTTTCATAAATCCTTATTTTATCTATTGCATCTATTCCTATTTTATCTATTGCATCTATTCATGTTTTATCTATTGTTCAAAAGATGAAAGTTTGTCACAAAAGGAGGCCACTGCTACCATGAAGCCAGCGATACAACACAAGAAGAAATTTGTTGTGCGGTACTTTTACAGAAGGAAGAATATAGAGGCAAAGGAGGGTATGTATTTTTTTGCAAAGATGTACATTTTGTATACAATACCTCAAATGTAGTCCTGATGTGATTTTGTTTCTTTGAATTTCCATTGTGAGCAATGTTAATGGAGACATGGAAGATGATCTATAGCACCTGGATGAAGATGATTTACAACACTTGGATGAAGATTAATCTTGAGCACTTGTATGAAGATAATTTGTAGCACTTGGATGAAGATAATTTGTAGCACATGGATGGTATTATAGAGGAAGCACTAGCATTGGTCAACATGTAGGACTTGCCTAGAAAGCACAACAAAGTTAAAGACATAGATAGCAATGAAAAGCTCACTGAGCAGCTAAGACTATATCAAGCCTAAAGCCTAAATCGTTTGCCAGCTCTGATGGAGAGGACATGCAGGATGACACAGTACTAGGTAGCCTTCTCCCTACTGGGATGAAGAAGATAAAATTTAGTGTCCATAAAGTTTCTAAGTCTCATGTGATTGAATGTAGTAAATGCCTAACCCCAAATGTTAGGACTAGATCTTCTATGAAATGACATTGTATGAGAGCTCGTCTCACAAGTTTTGAATGAAAAGAAAGTTTATCTTCTTGTTTTTCTCCCATCAACTCATGTATGATGAATTCATATATGTGTCATTGTTGCTTCTAGGTGGCAAAGGAGATGTCCTATCTCAAAAGAAGTTGTTAATATTTGATATGAATGCAATATTGTTAAAGAGGTGGTGGAAGATTTCTCTTGAAATGGCCCAAGGCGGGGGATCTTCATAAAATAGGCAACCACATCATCTCTTTACAACCATAGTTGTTGGATTTCTTGAAATCTTTGTGGAACCATTTTGAGGTTGCTATGTGGAGTAGTATGACAAGGAGAAATGCCATTCCCATAGTGTCTTTGATAGAATGCAAATTGGTAGATGAAGGGTTTAGGGACTTCAAGTTCTCGTTCAATTTTGCATTAGGAGGAATGTTGTACAATGGAAGAATACAACCATCCAACATGGATGCATGAATTGTGTCAACTTAAGCCATTTAGCGCATTGGCATTGACTATGATCCCATGCACACACTCCTAGTTGATGATACTCCTTTAAAAGTAGTTTTAAATCCACCCGATACCTACATAACTCCTTTCTCCTATGAAGGAGATCCTAATGATGATGAATTATCAATTCACTTACTCCCATACTTGATGGCTTTAGCAAATTTCAACGAAGGTGTTGTTGCATTTACAATGAGGTACTTTTATGAAGGCCATGTGATTGAGTATATTGTAGCAACTGCTCATGGTGACCATCCAACCAAATTATTCACTGGAGTCATTAGAAAGCTAAAGCAAGACTTATCTGCAAAGTTCGACATGAAAGATCTTGGACTTATGCACTATTGTCTTGGAATTGAGTCCTAGAGAGATTCAAAAAGCACCTTTATGAGTTAGCTCAAGTATGTTGACAGTCTCCTGAAGAAGTTTCATATGGTAGATTGCAAGATTGCAGCCACTCCCATGGAACAGAGTTTGAAACTTACTAAAGATTCAGAAAAGCCTACAGTCAATGATAGGTACTACAGGCAGCTCATCATATCTCTTATATATCTCAATCACAACACACCGAGTTAGAGAGGAAGTTGGAAGCTCCAAACAAACTCAGGTTCCCATGAGCTATTGCACGACTGCCCCCTATGCAAAGGGGCCTCCAACAAGGCTGCATACGGCCCCTTTGCTGAGCTCGCATGTTTCCTTGAGACAGTGGCTCTCCAAAGGCCTTGAAGCACTAGAGTGGGGGGAGACCTAGGTCCCATAAGACAG
Source organism: Dipteris shenzhenensis (assembly GCF_047967505.1). Lineage (NCBI taxonomy): Eukaryota > Viridiplantae > Streptophyta > Polypodiopsida > Gleicheniales > Dipteridaceae > Dipteris > Dipteris shenzhenensis. The sequence continues at coordinate 11,489,686 of NC_141597.1, forward strand.
GCATAAGACTTATGGAGCAAACATGAGGAGGAGGGGGGCTACTACAATGAAAGAGGGTGCACCAGGCACCACTACCAGCCACTGGCTAGTAGGTAGGATTCAAGACCAAGGGCGAGGCTTTGGGTTACAGAAAAAGTCAGAAGGATAGGAGGCATAATAGCTAAAAGGGGGAAAAAGGGGCAAGCAGGGTGAAGGAGGGCAAAGGAGGGTAGAGGTGGAGAGGAGAAGGTGACGGGGCAATAGCATAAGGAGCAGCTTGGGGAGCAAGCTGACCAACCTAACTGCTTGATATCAATGCTCCACTCTCATGTAACTACGCTAGAACTAGTTATCTCTACTTGTAAGCCCCCCATATGAGGAGAAGGCATTTGAGTAGCTAGGTTATCTGGTAGGTCCTGGTTTGGACACCAGATGGGGACCATGTGTGGCCTGATGGCTAGACAGCTTCAGATAGAGTTGGCACACTGCCAACTAGGCTACATGCAAGTGCGGGAAGGCATCCCATGATGGACCGCACTGAGGGTAGATGGAGCATTTCTTAGGGCAACTCACTCTCGGGCTACGGGACGGGGCTATGGGGCGTTTGGAGCCCCAAATGATCTCGGATGGCTCTGGGCCGAATGGGTACTATAGGTTAGTTGCTCTATTCTATGCCACAGTTCTAACATGTGGTCGGTGGCCTATTTTGGGACCGACCTCCAGTCGGTCGTTTTGGGCCGACTAGGTCGGTCTCCCAATTGGGTCTAACTGACTATGACTGGTGGCTATATAAGAGCAAGACTGTGAAGCCCATTATCATAACTGGCTACAGCAACCTTGATTCCTTAGCATCTAGCCTCCGTCCTCTACTGTTTCCAGCATGCCATCAAAGCTTCGCACACAGGAGCGCACGACTGGTAGGCAGCGCCATCTATTGTATCAGTTTTACAGTAATCAAATTTTTGATTCTCCATACTATCTACTTTTCTTTCTTGCATATGAGATCACGGTTATCTGTTGAGCACAGACGTTGTATTGTTTTCTTACACTAACCTCCGATCTACCTTTTCCACTCTTAAGGCATATCTAGAAACCAAACAATTGTAAATTCAATTTGGTCATAGACTATAGAGCTAGCTCATGTGTGAAATGCCACCATTGTACCAATCAAAAAAAAATTAGAACCTCGAACATCATCCATGCATGGTTTGTGATATTCTCATAAACTCTTAGCAAAAAACATTGTGAATAAAACATTGGTAAAAGAATTGGTCAAGTGTTTTCTCTTGGTTCACTCTTAGATATTATAATCTTGGATCCCATTGCAAAGTACTCCACAAGATGAGCTCTACAAAAGATGGAGATGCCTCAAGAGGAGGGCTTGTTACCTTGATGGAAGGGCTTCTAACTCTCTTTGCAAAAGATAGAACACCACAAGCTTATACCATGCAAGACGAGAGAGAGAGAGAGAGAGAGAGAGAGAGAGAGAGAGAGAGAGAGAGAGAGAGAGAGAGAGAGAGAGAGAGAGAGAGAACTACATTATATTCCTTAAGAATTGAACTATATACATGTTCACCCCTTAGGATTAGGGCTAGCATTTGTCCTATGAACTCGATCTCTATGCAGTAACTTTATTGTACACGATCATCTAAAATGACTATTAGGAATTTGTCAATGTACTTTTAGAATCACCATGAACCTCTAAAATTCTTGTGGTGCGTTTTTGAACCCGAGTGGTGTCAATTTTACTTGATTATGTCCCCCATTTAGTGATGAAAGTGGTCTTTTCTTGATTTTCTTTGGCTAGAGTGATCTAGTTGTCCCCATTGTATCTATTCATGAATAGAATTCCTCTTATGCCCCACCACTTTTGTAGGATGTTATTTGGTGAAAGGTAGTGTAATAGGGTCTTTGATAATCTATTCATAAAACCTTATGTACTCCACATACATGTGTAGATTTTCATTCTACTTAGGCAATATGCTGATGGGGAACAACCATTTGCTCCACAGTTTAGCACCTAGATAAATCCTTCCCTTAGTCAGTGATTCATCTAGCTTTGCATAGTTGGGGTTCATTTGGTACCTTTTCTACTTGATTAGTTTTGCTTCTACATCAAAGGGATTCAATGTTGCACTAAATTGGGTGGTACATATTTTAGATCTTTGTATTCCCATGTGAAAATGTTTTATATTGCAAGAAGAGTTTGTGGGCATACTCGAAGGTCATTTAGGCAATTCCTCATTGATTTCTATTAGCTTTGTCTCTCCTTCAAAACATACATTGAGTTCCTTGATGGCTTTCCCTTGAATGATTCATCCATTACCGATTGATTCTACTGATTCAACGAGTAGGCTCCTCTCGAACTTCTCTTGTCAATCTTCATGTTCAATAAATCCTTTTGGAACTTCTTCTAAGATTATGTTGATTCCAAAACTTTAATCGATGAGGACTCCCTTGCTCAATTGGTTCTTGAACTAATGATAATCATTGGCACTTCTTCATCCCGCTCACTTCAATTTCAACTGTCAATGTTTATGCCACGTGTTGCTTGCTCACATTAGTCAATTTTGGAAGAGCTTGGTGCATAAATGAGTGATTTTCAATGGTTGTAATTGTCCTATTTATCTCACTAAACTACTCCCATGATGTATGAATTTTTTTTTGCTCTAATGAGTTTCCTTGTATTTGATTGTCTCTATCCTACCCTTCTCTACTTTGATTGTTTATCTGTATTCGAGCTCTTCCTTGTTTATGTTCCTCATCTGCCTATATTTTGACTATTCTCATAGTCCCATCAAGGTCTTTTTTCACTTCAATTCCTTGTATTTTAGTGCCAACTTCTTTTCTTGTTTCCAACAAATTCTACATTTTGGTTCTTCCTTACTTCTATTTCTCATCTAACTATATTTTCTCTCTTCTCTTTGTTCCATCAAGAGCTATTCTTTATTCAATGAATTGGTTTTTTTAATTGCTAACTTTTGTAATTCTTTCCAATGAATCCCTAGCTCTTTTGGATCCTGTTGATTCATTGGGTCCTTTTGGCTACCTTGTAACCTTGTTGACCAAATTTTTTTCGGTGTGTGCCAATACCATGCTTGTATTTGGTGCATCTTCATCATGGTTGCATGCTCTTTGTAGCTGCTTATTCTAAAATTATAGTCCTTTTGGTAACCCTCCTTTCAACAAAAGGAACATGTAGTATTGATATTTTTGGCTTGTCTCTTTGGTACGATGTTCTACCCTCCCTCTCTACTTGGTTTGTCTCTTAGATAGGGTCTTTTACCTCCTCTCTACTTGGTTGACCTTATGGTCCTTTTTGTTTTATTAAACAAGCATTCCCAAGCTGTGTGGCTTGAAGGAGAGAATATGTTGCAATATCTTCATGACCTACATTTGGTGTTTGTATGCCCATCAACTTTGCACTTTGTGCACTATATCTTTCTTTTCTTAGGAGCTCCTTTTATTCCCATTTTTTGAGAAGTGGTTTTAGCTCCTCCCTTTGTCGTCTTTGCTAGTTTCTTTTTTACAACCAACTTTTATTCTTCTTCGCCTTTCGTATTCATGAAGAACATCTTTTTCTTTCTTCTTGGTTCATTGATGATCTTCTTCTTGATGCAATTGCATTGTGTAGCAATTTGTCATACGTTCTTGTTGGGTTTGTGATTTCCATGGTCCTCAACTTTGTGCTATTGGTGGGGCCACTCAACAACCACAAACAAAGCATTGTTTTGCTAGGGCAATGATCATACACCATCTCTCTTGCTTGTTGCTTGGTTTGATTGAGATTCAGCATCACATTTTCTTTGTGGAATTTATGCTGAAACCTCTTCAGAAATTCTTCTCTCAACACATTCCATCATCATTAGACCACCTTGAGACCACAAAAGATCTCCTACTTCTTCTAGTTGCAGGCTCATGGGGGATTCCCCATCGGTCCTTGGTTAGAGTAGATGAAAGTAGATGGTAGATGCTTCTGTTCCATAGAGGGAGTGCTAACGATGATCTCCCATGCTTTCGGGGTTGTCCTATAGCTTAGAGGATTTGCCTAGTAGCCTTTAGGTTTGTGACTTGCACACATCGGATGTAGCGAGACTTCACATGGGGGATGGTTGCATGGATCACGAAGGGGGGAACGCCTTCTCGATTGGTCTAGTTTTGACATCCTATAGGATTCATGGTTAGGAGATCTCTTGGATAGAGATATATGATGTATCGCTACCTTCCTGTGTATGCCTAATGTCTTTGCCAGACGATAGGGTTTGGGTGCTAGTGTGTAGCACTACTGCTTTTGGTACATCTAGGTTGCTCGGTGCTATCAAGCGGTGGATGGCTAGCAAGTCCCTGAGATAGCTATCCTCGTCACCATCTGGCAGGATATCATATTTACTCTATGTCCCATTTGGGAGTGTGGTACTCAAGGATCAAGATCAATTGTAAAAAAGAATAGTATCATTAGATCTAGCACATGAAAGAAAATAGCATCATCGGACAATCTTTCAGACATAAATTCTTGAAAGAAAATTGACAAGGAAAAAGGAGGATTGAGGAAAATTTTATCAATCTTAATTATACACGCGTTGCTAGACCTGGAGAATCAACAAGGAGAAAAATTGCTTAATCTTAATTATACACACATTGCTAGAGCCAGAGAATCAACAAGGAGAATCAACATAAAGGAGGATTGAAGAAGAGATTTTGAAAATATTGCTACACCCAAGCCACATGTATATATACTTTGCATATGTTTCACATCATGTGCTATGTTTTGCATAAGGGAAAATTGAATATCTCCCTTGGGTATTAATAAGCCATATATGTCCCAGTGGCATCATTCACCTACCAAAAATCAACAACAATATATTTCAAATGAACTGTGCAAAATAGAGTTTAATCAGTGTTCTTTGTATGCCCAAAAGTTTATTTCCCACCTAGTTAATGGGATAGTCCTAAACTAGCCTAGTGATTTCTTATGTGCTATGTTTTGTTCTAGTTTAATGAATGTCCTTAGCTTGCCCAAATTTCTTTTCCAACCAGCTTGATGGTTGAAATAGTTGTGTTTTTTAATAGCTTGATTATGTTCTTAGCGTGCCACCAGTCCATTAGGTAGGTTTAAAACCAACCATTAGTTAAACTAGCCTTCCCAATGGTTGAAACGGCTATTTTTTTAATAGTTTGATGTGCCACCAAACCATTGGGCAAGTTGAAAACCAACGTGATGGTTGAAATTTTTGTGCTTTTAATAGTTTAATTTATGTTCTTAGCATGCCATCAACCCATCAGTCAGGTTTAAAACTATCCCATGTCAAGATAGTGGGAGAGAAGGAAGGAGTCTCACTTGCGGCTTTCTCACAAACACAATGGGGGAATACACACAAAGGTGGAGGCTGAAAACGGTTTTCCTCTTCTTAGTTGTGAAAGCCAAAAGAACTCTAGTACAAAGAAATAGAAGAACCCTATATGTGGGTCTCAAACCAAACTCAGCTAACTAAGGTGGCATACTAACTGAGCCATGAACTAGAGTACATAAGGATAGCTGTCATCCAGCTATTATTCATGGGCGGTGTACCAACCGCATCTGCAGCTAACAAGTCGGTGACATAAATGCACAACGGTCACCCTAGCATATCACGAGTGGAGCTTGATATCTCAACATCCCATTGGTTAAACTAGCCCGACAATTGAAACACAACATTCTTTGATAATTTAACTTGTGTTCTTAAGTGCCATTACCCCATGTTTGAACTAGCCCAATGGTTGGAATAGCATGTTCTAATAGTTAATAGTCTAATTTATGTTGTTTATGTTTAATTGGTAGTATAACTAAGACTCCTAACATTTGTGTTTGATTATTGAAACACAACATTCTTTAATAGTTTAACTTATGTTCTTAAGTGCCATTACCCCATGTTTGAACTAGCTCGATGGTTGGAATAGCATGTTCTAATAGTTAATATTTTAAATTATGTGCTTTGTGTTTAATTGATAGTATAGCTAAGACCCCTAACCTTTCAATCAAAGGAGATTTGAGTATTGTAAGACCTACTATATCAAGAAACTCAAAAGAAGAATGTATTTTGTTGCAAAACACATATAGACTTTGACCTAACTTAGAAAGCTTTGAATGACTTGATATGTAGTCATGCTGGAGAATGTATTTTGTTGCAAAACATATATAGACTTTGACCTAGCTTAGCAAGCTTTGAATGGCTTTGATATGTAGTCATGGTGGAGCATTGCTTCATGGAGATAAATGTCCATGTCTCATATATGAATGCTTAGTTGGCAGCCACCTAGATCCTCATCATGCAAGGGAGACCAAGTTTGGTAGCCCAAGGTCTATGTGGGAGTGATTGACATGTTTGTCCAAATGAAATGAGGGAAGGCAATTGTTTTACTTAAAATAGAGGAGACTTTGGACCACAAAACAACCTTTTTTTTTTTTAATGGAGAAGATTTGATCATGTTGATGTTCAAGGATTAAACACACTCAGCCAAGGAATATTATAGATCAATTGGTTGAATCCATCCTAAAATATGTGCTTCGCAATTTCATAGTTAGCTAGCAAGACAAGCAATTCAGGACATGCCTTGCTAATTTCCCCCATGATACACTATCTTTATGCTAGAAAAGCACCAAAACAATGCAAAGAAGTGCTAGAAGAGTTCCCAAAAAGATCTTAAATAACCTTAAATCCAAGTGCTAAGAAATTTCTTTAAAAATGTCTTAAATAACCCTAAATCCTACTAAATTATTTAGCATGTACAACCATCATCTTGGTTGTAGTTAGTCCTAAATTGCTTATGTTTTACAACCACTGTGATGGTTGCAATTGGTCCTAAGATAGATTGTATAAAGGAGAATTGCATTCTCATTTCTAAACATACAAGAACTCTAGTAGAATGAAATAATTATGCAGAAGAAACAATTGTATACTCATTGCTAAACATACAAGAACTCTAGCACAGTGGTCTTAGAAAGTGCTAATGGGTTAAGCACTATAAAGCCATAAAATAGATCAAGCTTGGGCTTCTTTATCCCTTAGTGAAGGGGTTTCTTCTTCCCTTGATCAAGGCATAGGTGCTGCATCTTTCCTCTATCAAAACTTGTGGCTTTTCTTTTTGTGGCTAATGCACATGTGGCTACTTTCTCTAGATAGATAGATGTAGTAGGCAAACATAGTTGTTGTCTCCATGACATGGGCATTGAAAAATGAAATCTCTTTATATAGAGCTTGCATTCACAAGAAACCCAAAGAAAAATACATCCATAGAGTGGCCAAGTGAGGCAATCAGAATTCACACTCATTTATGAGTGCCCAAGACAAATTGTGCACTTATGACTCTGTTATCTCGAAAGAAGATATTATTCTAATTTAACTATTAGGGTTGTCAATATTGTAAGAAAACAATACAACGTCTGTGCTCAACAGATAACAAGATCTCGTATGCAAGAGAGAACACATATAGTATGGAGAATCAAAATTTTGATTACTGTAGAACTGATACAATAGATGGCGCTGCCTCCCAACCGTGCGCTCTTGTGAAAGAAGCTTCGATGGCGAGCTTGAAAAAATAGAGGACGGAGGTTGGATGCTAAGGAATCAGGGTTACTGTAGCCAGTGATGAAATGGGCTTCACGAGCTTGCTCTTATATAGCCACCAATCATAGTCGGTTGGCTCAATTGGGTGACCGACCCAGTCCACCCAAAACGGTCGACTAGGGGTCCCAAAATAGGCCACCAAGAACATGATAGAACCAGTGCACAAAATAGAGCAACTAACCTACGATCTTCGTTCAGCCCACAGCCATCCGAGATCATCTGGGACTCCAAACGGGCCCCGCAACCCAAGAGTGGGCTGCCCTGGGAAATGCTCCATCTACCCTCAATGCGGTCAGTCATGGGATTCCTTCCTACACTTGCATGTAGCCTAGTTGGTAGTGTGCCAACGCCGTCCAACCATCAGGCCATAGATGGCCCCCATCTAGTGTCCAAACCAGGACCTACCGGATAACTGAGCTACTCAAATGCCTTCTCCTCATATGGGGGGATTACAAGTAGAGTTACTTGGTTCCCGCGTAGTTACATGAGAGTGGAGCATTGATATCTAACAAATATCACAATCTCACCTCATACATATTTGTTGATCCCTTCCTACCTCATCTTGATGGTGGAAACATTCTTCTCTAGCTTTTATACTAGGTGCTGGGTCACAGCAATAGCTCTACTTGCTTCTTCTAGCTATTGTCGAACCTCTTTAAAGTCTTCACCATATAAGGCCCCTTGCAAGAAAACTAGAGTACTTTGGGTTTCAAAAAGAATGGATAACTACTTCTCCAAACTTTCAAGAGCCATGACATGCTACTCCATTCCATATTGTAATTTAATTGTAGGGCATTGTGCTTTGCTTCCCAATAGTTCACCTTCTCTTTCGAATATTGCACATTCTCATTCTCTCTATGTGCTCCACCTTGGTGTCTCTCTACCCAATCTACACCCTTTCTTCTCTCTTCTTGAACCCTTGCACACTCCCTTGTAGTTCTCAACCTTATGTTCTTGCATACTCCCTTGCACTGAGCTTGCACTCAGCCACCTTGAATGTCAATCCCTTGCATGTAGCCATCTTGAATGTTACTCCCTTATACTTAGCCATCTTGAACATCCTACAATGTCTTCCTACAACTACTATCCCATCTCATAATGGATCCCTCTAGACATAGTGAGTTCCAAAGCTCACCATCCATGCCCTCTCCAATGGATCCATCTAGATCACTATTCAAATCCTCTCCAATAGATCCCTTTCGTTCACCATCTAGACATAGTTCCATCTAGCTTTGCTCTTATCTTGAAATCATGAGACACACTCCCATCCAACTTCAAGTGCTCAATATGTGTTCTCTTTCCAACTTCACCAAGATGATGAAAGAAGTGAACATGAAGGATGGATATTTTGTCTGTCATAATAAAAAAAAATCTATCAATAAGAGCATGATTGAAAAGGTACTCAGCATCCCTGGAGGTAGTTCGCAAGCTTGTTACATGAAGAAGGCATGGAGGAAAAAATACATTTTAGATTTATTCCCCAAAGCTCAACTTAGTAGAGATGGCAGAATCAACATTTCAAGCTTGCCAACAAATTTTCAAGCTATTTTGAAACTTGAGTGTTATATTGCTCAAACAATGTTGTATACTCGCCCAATTGCACAGACAGAGGTGCACAGACAGAGGGTAGTGTTTTAAAAGTATTTTCATTCATTGTCAACAAAAAGAAGGTAAACCTTGAGCCTATATTTTAATTCAATGTTTTTGCTTTCTAATTAACACCATTGATTAACACTACATGTTAATAGGTCCTGCAAAGAAGAGAAATTAGAATTCAATGCAAAGACATCCCAAATGAGATTGTTTTGAGATAAATCAAATCTCATGATTATAGGTATTGTATCAATATAAAAATGAGTACTCAAGTCATAACCGCTTTGGAGTACAACTACGATGACATAAACTACTCTTGCACAAAGAAGACAAAGCACAATTAAATGCAAAGACATCCCAAATAGGATCGTTGAGATAAATCAAAACTCATGATTATAGGTATTGTATCAATACAAAAATGATTATTGGAGTCATAATCGATTTAGAGTACAACTATGATGGCATCATCTACTCCTGTGCAGATGAAGTTGGAGGCTACTTGTGTGAAGGGTCCTTAGAAGTTGGGTGCTCACCAAGTAGAGGTTGCAACTCCTCAGTAAAATGGGCTCACCTCCAAGAAGATAATCCTCATATACTGCCTCATCATCATGCATTGGTGGATCCTTCTGATGTACTCTCTGATCATTCTAATCTAAACATCTAGAAGATGGTCCTCCAAGGGGGAAGCTACTTCTCCACTTTGAGACTCTCCTCAATTGGAATGGTGTCCTCATCCCTTTGCTCCCTTATAGCATTCATTGTGGGCCCACCATGATATCAAGCTCCTTGTCGATGGGCTCCTTCACTCTAAAATAGTAGCTCTATATCTCTTATGAGTGTCCTATTAGCATAACCAAGGAGCTTTTCTATGGCAATGGATCTATATCCATCCACATAAACTCATGTGTAACTATCCTCTGTAATCTATAAGAAAGAACACGAGTAACAACAATTCAATTATATCTTGTCTCCTCTAGAATTTGTACAAGAGTCATTGTGAATATACACGATTTATATATTTACTCTCTTTGGTTGTACTTCTAAAAAGTAGATATCTAGCACATATTTGGCATGGATTGGTGCCCTCTGTCCACATGAATAAGAATCTTTCTATTATGGTGCCTACACAAACATAACAACCATAAGGTATGATTTTTATATAGGAGGAAACAAACAATGTTGAACCAGCCAAAAATGCTTCTACCCTTAAGTCACAGGTTTGAAAAGAATCTACCATATTTACATTTGGAGGACAATGATCCAAGACATCCAACAACCTTTTTTGGGATCTACAAGATCTAATCCTCTTATTAATAATGTTGAAGTAATCATCAGATGTTCAATACGGCTATAGTAAAGAACGAAGCTTTGAAGTAAAATACCTTGTTCACTTACTTGGAGTGATAAGGGAAGATGATGATAGTGATCAAGTTGAAGTTGCAATACTTGAATCACTTGACAAGATTGGCAAGAGACACCCTTGGGTTTCTTAGTAAGGAAGAGATGCAAGGATCAAAAAGTATATGAACTTCAATCTATACTTCTCTTTCAGCATTGCTTTGTAGATGTTGGTAAAAAAATTGTTATCTGTGTATTGTTGTATAAGAAACTTAGTCCATATCTTCACTTAAGAAAGAAGATCACTTACATGAGAATAGCAAAAAATTGTTGTTAGTGTGTCCCTGACTAAGGGTAGAAGATGCACTTTGGTCAAAGGAATCTCTTTCTTAGAATTGACATCTCTCAACTTAATGATAATCCTTGATGTAGCTCAGCCTTTGTAATTCTAAACATCCCTTATGGTAGTCTCTTGAATAAATTGTATGTTGGATGCCTCTCTCTGGGCTATCATAGCCTCTTCAAAAGTAGCCTTGCCCCTTGTGTCCTTGTTGTGTGTTACCTTATTCCTTTATCCTTTGGCTTCCTTGCTAGTGGCACCAATAGAATAGCTCTCATCGTCAAACCCACCCAATTAGTGGGATGAAGTAGTTTTCCATATCTATACCTTATTCGCTTCAGTGTCTTAAAGTCTTTTACCATCTATCTCACTCTATGTGAATGATGAGCAACAAGCATGCAATCTTGGAAGAGCTCTATCATCCAACCTTTAGCTACCTCTTGCAGGCTGTATAATATAGTTTATATCCTAACTTCCATTTATCACCAATCTCCTTTACAAGACTTTGAAAGAAAGCCTTTGGGACTACAATATCCAATTTCCTTTTGTGCCATCTTAATCTCCCTTAACACCACTACCTTTTGCAAAAACCTCCTCACTTTGGCATGTTTAAGGATATGCATAGACTTCCCTTTTCTTTGATGAAACTCTAAGATTGGAAGCCTTTGGTGTGGCAGTTTGTGCAATGGTAGGCCCTTTAGTTGTCCTCCTAGATGTTTACTTTATCCTTGCATAGAAAAAGACTTTGTTGTGGCAGTTTGTGCAATTGTAGGCCCTTTGCTGGCCCTCCTAGTTGTTTGCTTTGTGCAATGGTAGGCTTTTACTAGCCCTCCTAGCCTTTTACTCTATCCTTGCCATGACCAAACCTTTGATGTGTTAGTTTGTGCAATGGTAGGCCCTTTGCCGACCCTCCTATAGCTAATTGTTTTGTGCATATAGTAGGCCCTTTACCAACCCTTCTAGCTATTTGTTTTGTCCTTGCCATGAGCAAGACTGTCTCCTAGCTTGCAAGCAAGACCTAAAAATTTAAAAAGTGCAAAGAAAGTGATTTGGAGTTTGAGATAAGATCCAATACACAAAACCACATTCTTGAGTTTTTTTTTAAAAGAATTCAATGTATCAAAAATGCACAAATCCCACTACTAAAAGCATCCATAATTGCAATTTATGCTCCTAATACAACATTGTGCTAGCTTTCAAATTCTCTAGAGGAAGAAGAGCACCCAAAATAGAGAAAATATACAAAAATTCAAAAATGTGCTAAAGAAAGCAATTTTGAGGCTTAAGGATATGACCAACATGTAAAATCACTTTCTTAAGCACTTTTTGTTTTGACAATTCAATATATATAAAAAATGGACAACTTCCATGTCCCCTCTCTCTGCTTCCCGATCGATCACCCCTCACATCGCTTCCCCCTCACATCTCCCCTCTCTTTGCTCCTTGATCGATTGCCCCTCCCATCGCTTGCCCCTCTGCTCCCCTCCTCTCTCTCCACTTGCCCCTCCCCTCCCATTACTCACCCCTCCCCTCCCCCTCTCTCCCCTTCCTTACGTTCCCTCTCCCCTCACCCCTCCCTCCCCTTCATATTCCAATTGCCCCTCCGCTCCCCTTCCTTACCTTGCCTCTCCCCTCCTCTATCCTCTCCACTTGGACCCTCACTCGGCCTCTCAGACCTCCCCCTACCTCGGCCTACTTGACTCCTCCCCACCAAGCGTCCTTCCTCCCTCTGCCATCCCAATACTGCTCCTCCTTCCTTCTCCTCTCTCTTTCTTCTCCTCCCCTCCATCTCTCTTCTCCCCCCTCCTTCTTCTCTAACCTCTTTCTTCTCCCCCTTCTTCCTATTTCTTGGCAAATCAATAGGGGTGATGTTGTCATAGGAATTGGCAGGAATAGCACAAATCTACAAGTAGTGGTGGCATATATTGATAAGAAAGGGTAGTACAAATCAATGGAGCTATGGCATGAATCGACAAGTAGGGTGGCAACGTTATGGCATTAGCCTCCAAGGGAAGGGTGGGGTGAGGCAGGTTGGTACTATGGTGGAAATGCCTCCATATATGGCGCATGACATATGTTAGTAGGGGGTTAGGTTAGTTAGCAATTAGGTTAGCTAGCTAGTTGTAGTTAGGCTAGCTAGTTAGTTAGGTGTAGGTAGTAATGACCTAGGTTAGTTATGTAGGTTAATTAAGTTAGTTAATTAAAATCCACTTAAATATATGTTAAACTAAACATATTTTTAAATAATTTAAAATATAGGATTAAATTATATTTAGTTACGATTAATATATAAGATTTGAATATGTGTTTATTGGGATTTAAATATAATTATTAGATATCAAATCAAGAATGTATTTAATTCAAGTAATTCAAAATAAGTCTATCATATATTTAAAGCAATAGTATCATATTAGAATATAAGTACTTAAATAAGATTAGAATATGGATAAGTATTTAAATTAACATTAGAATATATAAGTTAGAATTGGGTTAGGACTAGGAAAAAGTATAAGTATATTTAAAAGTATATTGAATTTCAAATATATTTAATTTATTTAGTATTAGATTAGGATTAAAATATAAGTATGTCAATTAGGATTAAAATATATTTATTTAGTTTTAGATTAGTAAAAGGATTAAGTATATTTAATTTGAAATCGTTCAAAATATGTTTGACATATATTTAAATTACTTAGTATTAGGATTAGAATATAAGTATTTAAATTAGGATCTTAGAATATACCATCCCACCCCAAACACACGTGCCCATCTATCAATGAAACTTGTCCTGACCCCACTAGGAACAAAGGCCATGATCCTTATATGTCCAGGTTCCTACCATAGTTCAATCTAAATTTGAGTTTTGTTATGGATATTTTTTAATGAGTTCTTGCATGAAATTTTGAAATTTGATGAATTTGCAATGGCCTTTTATTAAGGAGCAGCCTCCAAGAAGATTATGGCTTCTTATTAAACCTTTTTTGAAGTTTCGATAATTTGCAATGGCCACTGTGAAACTTCCAGTGGAAAAGAACAATGGAGTTAAGAAATACATTGATCATGGTTGGTTCTTGATGTTGACAGGATGACAAAGCCAAAATATATTCACTTCATTATCACTTCATCCAAAGTGACAAGCCCTAAATTCATTGTCCATGCAACTGAAAGTGTACAATCTTGAGCCTAGATGTGTCTGAAGATAGGTTCATCATAGCCATATGTAGTTATAGCTCAAAAGGTGATCATGCAACCAAATTGTGGATAGGTGACAAAGAGTACTTCTTGCAAGAAGTGCTAGATTAAGTATCTAGAAACAGGAGATACCTTACATTTCTTGAAGGCAATATGGGATTATTGGAAAATTCGACCAAACCCAACTAACTCCTATCTTGCCATGTGGTAAAATATTGACCTAACCTATGTCGAACCCTATCTACCCCATGTCACCTCATGAGAAAACTAGGGTTTGTGAAGTTTGTGAAAATTGTGTGCTAGAGGCGATGATGGCAAACATCATCTATGTCAAAAGGAGGAGCTCTATGGAGACATGTCTACTTCTCATCGTTGGCTGTAGCTTGTTGTGCGATGTTCGACTAAGAGCATAGACTTGAAGTCTATCGAGTTGCTATTTTTCCTTTGTTATGCATTGCCTCTACTGCCTGTTGGCTGCCCTTGTTTTCATTGCACCTTCCGTTTATCATGGCTATCATTTCTAAATCATGGCTTGTTGTGCAACTGCATTGTTGCTTGGTGGTACTTGTTCTTGGTTGAGTCCTGAGCATCTTTTGAGCCTTTACAGAGTGCTATCAAGTTGGGCATCATCATTGATCTTAGTTTATCACTTGTGTTTATTCTTCTACTCAGCTTGACTACTTTGATAGTTGCGGTGGTGCTTATGCCCGAATCACCATCTATTGTTAAAGCACAAAGTTGACCGTAGCTTGTAGCTTTCTTGGAGTGTGGAAGCCTTGACTGCTTGGCTACCTTTGAGTATTTGTAGCCCATTGCAGTAGTTGCATTTAGCTTGTAGTTTTTGTGTGCTTCTTGCTACCTATCAGTTGGTGTAGCCTTTGCTTACATAAATATTGTAGGATGTCACACCTGCTTGTACGATGTTGCTTGCATTGAAGTTGAGTGTAGTAGTGTACTAAAGTGTTACAATAGAGTAGTAGGTTCTCCTTTCTCTCTTTATGGGATAAAATACTCCCTTTTTCTCTTTGTTTCTCATAGAATATGTTCTAAATCTCATTAGATGAGAAACCTACATGTCTCTCTCAACCAAAATGAAGAATTTCACAAGAGTCTCACAAGTAGAAGTTATAAACTGAAATGTATGATAGAAACTTCTTTCAATATAAAGAATTCTAGCGTTAGCTAAACCTATCTCCTAATACCACATGAAGAAATTGGGATCTAGTCTAACACTCAATGAGCATAAAGATCATGGAGGATCGAACCATATAAGGAATACCATGAGGAGAGAGACACAAAGTACTAAACACTCAATCTATTCCATAATATCATTCTCAACAATATGAGACAGGTTGCTATAGATAGAGAGAACGTCTAGAATCATCAACCCATGTGATATCATCTGATCCACATCTCACCTATTTATAGCCCTTGCTCCACATCTTCTCATGTAGTCCACATTCTTGGGTGGATACTTTAATTTATGCAATACCATACCTTATCTCATACCTTTCCCTCTAATTATGTGCACATGGCACCATATCTCTCAACACTTCTTGCAAAAATTACATTTGAACCCATTGTAAGACTTTTTCTTCTTGCCATGGCCCATTGTTAGCACGCCTACCCTCCAATCGATGTAGATGCACCCACTACTTTATTTTCCTTGATGTTTCACTTTTCATCAATGGTGGCCAATTGTGTTATGATACTATGGATCTTCACTAATAATATCACTTAGCTTTTCATTTTCAAAAAATTTTAAACCAAACAATTTGACTTTGAGTGCAATATAGGAGTGCTTGCCACCTACTTCATAGAGCTAATCCCCAACTCATTCCATGCCATTTTTAATGGCATAGCTCTCATCACCACATGAATGAGTTTGGTATGAACATTAAGAGCAATGCCAATTCTTGCTCTTCAATGTCATCTTCATCAATAGTGATGTTTATCTCTTTGTGCCCTTGACTTAGGGCCACAAATCTTTGTACATCAAGAGATACTTTACTTGGGTCTGCCAAGTATGGAAACCTTTACCATCAACAAATGGTTTAATATCCCCAAATGGTATTTCCTTTGTTGACATTGTTTTTCTTTCACAAGCACCACAATGGAGACAAAGTGCAAAAAAAATATGGGAGTGAATAGCCAACAAATGCCACCACAACCAACCCTTTCAATGCCTTGAAAATTGAGAAAAATAATATAGTCAACCACAAGGTTGACTTGCATTTAGAACCTTAGATAAGAGTTTGGCCTAAGGTTCTAAAATTTTGCCACAAGTTAGCCAATGGAAGGGTTCTAACTCCCTTATGAAAAAAGCCTTTCACAAGAAAAGAAACGAATGTTTGTAGAGGAAGACATCGCGGCTTGACACACTCTATCATGGGCAGAATCCCTTTCATTTGGAGACTTTCTAATATGAGCACACTAAGGTTCAATGACATGATACAATTTGGAGCTTTTTGTAACATATAGAGAGACAAAAGCACCTCCATGGCAAATTAGCAACATATGTTGTTCAAAAGAATAGTAGACTACTTTCTAAAAACCAAACATTAGCCTGAGAGATTATGTGGATGGATCGTCTCATTGTCTTAGAATAGTAGAGAACACAATAGTGGCATAGCATGGCCCTTTAAAGAAGCAAAAAGACCTTTGTTGAACGAGCAATGAGAAGATTTAATAACCCAATTGCATCAAGTCTCTTATTTGGCAATGGAATAGAGGCCTAGCAATATATCCTTCCAAGAGAAATGGCAACTATAAAAAATATCCAAAAAATGTTGACACAACGTAGCATAAGACCATATGAAATCGTGTGATGAAAAGACTATCTATTGGGACAACAAGCATCGATGTAGTAGTAGCTTGGAAAATGGACTCATGAACTACAATGGAAGTAAAACCTCCTTCTCAAAAACCATAGTTGTAATAGAACCCACTTCTTCAACAACAAGAGAATGCTCAAAATGCAACTGAAAAGACAAAGCACTACACTCAACCATTTATAAAAAACGTTGCAAGATATATTTTTAATCCCCCTATACAAATGTTGCACCAATAGTTGAATCTTTTAGGGACTCTGAGAGGTCTTCTAGTAGATTTAGAGCAACTCCCATCCAATATCAAATGCCATCATTAGAGCTCTTTTTTAAGAAAGCTTGCATGGCTTGGTGAGAAGATGAAGGGCAGCAAGCTGGACAAGGGAGAGCTACAAAGATGACAAAATGAGGAGGGAGAGAGACTAAGGCACTGATACCATGCTGGAACACATGGATTGAGATGCTCTATAAGAGAATTTTGAAACACTCAAAGAGGGTGGAAGCTCACAATGCAAGAGAAGGCTCTCAAGTGAAAACATGAGAGAGAGGGAACAAGAGAGACCAAGAGCTTATCCAACTTTTGGATTGGATTTCATTCCATACCACATACTCTAGATGTATGTGTACTTATACAAAAATAGGGATTAGGGTCCTCATCCTTTAATTCACAAGATTGCATCTCATTGGCTTGTCAATACCCACTCACCCATATACTCCCTTACTTACACTTAAAAGGGATTTACAACACTTCTAGTAGTAGGGACTATTGATCTTATATGAGTTGTTGTGAGACCAGGTCGTATGGCCCACCAAGAAAGAGCAACATTTATCATTTTTATCACAGATGCACAACGGGATGCATTGTATGTCAATTTAAGATATACATCTAGAGGACTGATTGGAAAGTTATTGCGTGGTATGGTTATGTGGTACAAGCATAATTATATATGTGGCATTGGCATCCAGGCCTTGCAACCCATGATGGTTGCATTTGTGCATAGGGGTGACAATCCATCATTCAAAGCTCTCCAAAAGACTCTTTGGCTCTTTTTCCAAGAGAGAGAAACATTAAAAATCCAACACTTTTCTCTTGAATATTGGTGTCCAAAGCACCCTTCCTTGATAGAAGACATGGTCGACCCTTACTAGAGAAAGGTTTGAGGAAGGAATGTGGCACTATTTGGAATGGGTTTATCTATAGAGGCACTACTACGAAAGGGTCCTGAGGTGATTATCATTGATGCTCCACATTGGATATTGTACTTTGGTACTTACTTCAATTGCATACCTACATTCAAGGATGAAGAGGAAGAGATCAAACAAGGACAAGAGTGAAGAAGTCATAGAGGACTCGGCATCTCTTGAATTTAAGGATAGTAACTCTACATCTAATGAATCTAAGGATAGTATATCTTCAATAGAGGACACACATATGGAATTATAACACACAAAGAGGCTAATTGATGAAAGATTGTAGCCCACTTCTCATTATGGAAGTAGCAGCAAGGAAGCAAGTAAAAGTGTTGCAAAAGCAAAGGAAAGCTAATGGAGGAACACTAAGTCTCCCCAGGTTGCACTATGGCTAAACCTGATGTTGTCTACTACACTAAGGACCGCACTGATGCATAAATGTCCTCATGCCAAGGAATGATCTGCTGATCGAAAGAGGTGGTGGTGATATCTGGGTCCAAGGGTGGTGCAATGTGGCATAACTAACGCAATGCTAGACAGTCTTGTAGACTAAAGTGCTGATCTGAACTGAAGATGGAAACTGTGTCCATGGTATGCTCTGTGTCAAGGTGAAAGCATCAGTGATGGATGCTGGAATGGAATCACCTAAGGAGTTGAATTCATTGTGGCATGAATCTCTGCATGCGGAAAAAGATGTGAGTGCCTCGTACTGAGGACTTACCTATGGAATAATTGCATGATCACTGGTGAACTCCTGCTATGTATCTGCATCTGATGTGATAGTAAATGGAGTTGGATTCATGCATGAAAGTGATGGCTTTATATCATTGTAATCAGACTGTGTTGATGTAGATGAGACTACCTCATGTTGAGAGCTAACCATCAAAGTGCCTCATGCTGAGGGCTACTAAGGGCTTACCATTAAATGTGCATGATCAAAAACTATGGGTTGATCCATGCTAGCATGTGGAACATTTGTGTCCAATCGCTCAAAGACCAATGAGGCTCGAGTCATCGTCATAAACTGGTACATACCATGTGGCAATAAATGGACAAAGAAGAATAACTTGATGCTGGAGGCAACAATCTGGTGCTCTATGCAAGAGGCTTACCCGTGTACCTATGAGAGTGTCTACCCATGAGAACACTATGTGTGAGCTGCCAGTAGGGGGTTTTCGCTAAACTATCAAAACCAACTCATGTGAGAACTGTGTATGCTAAGGATCAAGCCTATAACAAAGTGATGACAACTGTGTGTCGGGCATAGCCAAGAGGTTGTATAAGTCTAATGTATGTGTGCAAGAACCAATGCCAAAAAAGAGTCAAGAATGTGTGGCTTTGCATGGGTGGCATGTGTCTGCAAGATGAATGCAACATCTAAGAAGGAAAAAGCCAAGAGTACTGAACTATTGTCAGATGTGTGAATGTGTACACCGATGATAGAATCGAAGGGACTAACGCTAGTGGGAAGTAACTGGGTAATGTGGCAATGGTTGACTTGGATTGGTGGAGTTGGATCTCCTCTAGAGCTAAGCTAGTCTATAGCTATACTACACATTGAAGTAACAAGTACAGCAAATATAGCTAGAATACATGTCAAAGCATCAAATACAACAAGTAAATTTTATCTAGATTCATTTTATGTGTTGGTTACACTGTAATGGATCAAGAGGTGGTTCCAATGATGAGTAATTGATTATGCTGACCTGTGCATAAGTCAAAAGGCGAATTTGAGGTGCTCAGCATGTAGAGCATGATCTAGCAATCTTTTTTGCTTTTTGGATCACGTCCAAATTCCACTTGGAGCAAAAGTTATGGCTCTCGAAAGGATGGCCAATTTTTTATCCCAAGAGGGTGATCAAAATGATGATGTGTCATGGAGGTGGCCAAGTGAGGATATGGCACTATGGGTCACATGTTGTGTGTAGTGTGAGCTTAGAAGGCATTGTGCCTAGGTGGCAGCTTGGTGCATAGGTGTAGCTGTGAAGAGGCAAGTGTGCCTAGAAGGCACTGATGATGTGGCACTACCACATGGGCAGCTAAGCTGGCAAACTACTGAGGTGGCCATATCTGGTATGTAGTCAAGTTAACCATGGTCACATATAACCATGGTGAACTCAACCAGGGTGATGTGGCAATCTAGGTCAAAGATGGCATGGCACTAAGAAGTGATGTGGCAATGTGGCCCGATGCTGACGTGGTAGAGGGAATAGTCTACTGGGTGTGGCACACTGGATGAGCTAATGGGTGGAAGCCACTTGAGTCGTGAAGAGCCAAGTCACCTTTGAGTTGTAGGGGTCACATGAGATGTTGGACATGAGCGTTGAGGCCATAGAGGCTTATTGCACTATGCCATGTGGGTCAGTCAAAATAGGAGATTGTGCCTCTGTATGTTGTTGAAGCAAGTCGTTTGCTTTGTTGTGGTAAAGACCTATATCTCTCTTCACAAATTATATATCTCCTTCTCAAAGAATAGGAAAGAAAATGTGTCTCTTAAAGAATGAACTCACAACAAAGTCCCATAATATCTCTCTCTCTTTCTCTTGAATCTCTTGAAGAGAAGAATGAAAACCTTGCAAGAAATTCTCAAAGCACAAAGAACCAAAATGAACAAAAATCTCTCACATAAATGGAATTTCTCTCAAAAAACAAAATGAACATATCTTAATCTCCATAGCTCGAAATCACGAGCTTTCTAATGCAAATTAGAGATAGAGAAAAGTTCTACAATGAGAGCTAAAGTAGATATAGAGATACCTTAAGGGGAGGTATTGTCACCTCAATGAAGCATGCCTTGACGGAACAAGGGCTTTCACTCTCTCAAACACAAACTCTCTCAATGGAAGATGCCTCATGGAAGGAGGGCTTGACACCGATGAAGGGAGTGGGAGCACCATCGGCTCTGATACCATGATAGTAGAAGCGAGAGAGGGAGAGAGAGAGAGAGACAGGATTGCACACGATATAGCTACATGTACACTAAGTTGTATTGAACATAACATGAAGATATACATGTGAACCCCTTAGGGTTAGGGTTAGGAATAGGGTATAGTTTGATTTAGTCTTGTAATGATGAATATTGACTTGCAAGATGGTGTATATGTACACCACCTCTGAAAGGACTCTTATCTTCTCATGTTTGTAGGGACCAAAATTACTCTATGCAAGTGGGGTGTGAAGTATTGGCTTTATTATTACGTTTTAATACTTTAATGTGGAGAATATTAACTTGCAAGATGTTGTCTATGTATAGCATCTCTTTGAGAGAAATCTTGTCTTCTCATGTGTCTAAGATCAAAATTACTCTATGTAAGAGAGTGCGTAAAGTATTGGATTAATTATTTTGTTCTAATATTTTAGTGGTGAATATTAACTTGCAAGAAGCTATATATATATATCACATCTCTATCTCACCGCCTCTCTATCCCTATCTCAATAACACTTATTTTTTCATTGTTTACTCTATGCAAGTGGGTGTATAATTTTTCAAGCAATATTGCAATATTATATATGGGATAAAAAACAATGTTTTTGATTAGTAGTTAATTTGCTTGGTGAAAGTTGCCATTTTGGAGTGTGTAATTAAGGTAAAGCAACAATAATTGGAAGCATTTTCATAATTCTTTGCCTTGAGTGATTTATCATTGACATTTTCAAAGGCGTTCTTTTTCACACAAGCAAACACATGATATTTTTCAAAGGCATTCTTTTTCACACAAGCAATGGTGCCAAAATATTGTCCCTTCTTCTTTCATTTTGAATCTAAGGGATTTGGTCACCTACAGTTATGTCATTGCTTGTTGTAGTATAGGCCTTGGGTTGTATTTTGGTGAGAGCTGTAGGCTAAACCATGAAAAGTGGTTCTTATATGAGCTTAGGTGAAAAAAAAGTATTGATCACAAGGTTGAATGGACATTCTCACCTCCATAGGGGCTCAAGGATTTAGGAGGAGGATAGAGTTGAGAAATATAACTAGGGATTTAAGGTTTGAGAGAGAGTTGCAGGGTTTAGGAAAATGTAGAGTTGAGAAGTGGAGAGCTACTCTCCTTCACGAATTCATGGGGTCAAGGGTTGAGGAGGAGTCAACAAGGATGAGAAGGAGGAGGAGAAGGAAGGAGAATGAGAGATTTCAATGTTAGAGCATGCTATCACACGTTGATAGTATTGAGGGAGCATGGCTACAAGGAGAACGAGCACATGAATACAAAAGTGAACTAAACATTGAATGCCAAAGAGTGTGGGGTTCATTCCATGACATATTTATACATATTTTGAGATCTTATCTCTCTGCATATAGGAATTGTACAACTTTCTCTCTATGTGTGGAAGAATTGCATGTAGGATTCACATGTATTTCTCTCTAGAATAGTAGGACTTGCTCTCTCTGCATGCAAGAATATCATGACTTCTCTCAATGTAAGAATTGCATGTAAGATTCACGTGACTTTCTCTCCTTACATGAAAGAGATATCTAAGAGGTTATTCTTAGAGTTAAAATTTAAAAGTACACCCAACTATTCCCTAGAGAATTTTTACTATCCCTATCCTATTAGATCTTTCTAATATGCTTGCAAGCTTAAGTTATTACAAGTGGAGGTTTGCTCTACTCTATATGCATAGTTTAAACAATTTACTAATGCTTAGGACCTTATTGACTCAAGGTTTATATGTGGTAATGTAAGCCATATGGGTTTTCAAATGGTAGTATATGCACCAGTAAATGATTCAATGTATATGTATGAGAATTTTGGTTTGTTTCATGGGTCATAGGGTGCTTTATAATAAATATCTTGGAGGGCCCATCATAGGTTGCTCAAAATCAAGCTAAGACCTTTTGTTTGGACTTAATATGATGACAGCACTAGGTTACTTGAAACTTCACAAATATACTTAATGATTAGGCTCCATACTCAAGCTCCATGTTGTCTTAATTTAATTGCTAAAGACTTTTTTACATATTATGGAAATCACATTTGTCTTGTACTATGGTTGTAATTGTGTGTTGTAGCCTTGGATGGATGCTAATAGTAGACCCACCCTTAGATCATTTGTATGGATTGAATGTGTTGAATGTTTTGTAAACCTCCATACATACAATTTTCTTATAAATACTGTTGGGGATGCTATTGAATAATTTTCCATTACATATTTATTTATTTATGTGTGTGTGTGTGTGTGTGTGTACTATTAGCCAGAAAAGAAATCAAGACAAGAGGCTAGAGGATAGGTATGGTGCTGCTCGAGGGCCATAGAGGGATAGGGAACGTGAGGGGAGGAGCATTAACATGGGTGGGGAAAAGGGATTAAGAGGGGAGGGAAAGAAGAGGGAGACTATGGCACAAGGGGAGAGAGAGAGGGGAAAGAGGAGTATGTACATGGGTGGAGGAGGAATGTAGAGATGGAGACATCAAGGGAAGAGGGTCATGCTTTATTTGAAAGAAAGGATGAGAGGGAAATATCAAAGTACTAGCTAGGTGGCTTTACAAGAATGAGCGTGTTCCATCAAGGAATAGCCCCCTCCTTTTATAGCCAAGAGAGGGGGTCTCTCCCAATAAATGCATCCTCCCACATGCATGGTGTGTATGGAAGAGTCTCCCATGTGGGTTAGGTGGTTACGCACTCTCAATTGTGTGTGATAATGCTTGGCCACATTTTTCCACATATATCAACTCCCATATCCCAAGTCTATGATACTCCCTTGGTCTCTTCCCAATTTTATAATACGTTCAAACATCTAGGAGGACAAGTGGAGGGTTGGCATAAGGAATCTTACCACCTCATCCTACTTTCCCCATTATTTAACTTGCACTCTTGGACCTTCTATACCTCCCCCACATGGGCCTATCCTACATGGAGGGAATAACCCAATATAATATCCATCTCCACCTATTTTATATTACTTCTCCCATGGACTTTGGACCATATCTCACTAAATGTAGCCTAGGTGGAGGGGTGGCACATGGAGGAGCCATGCCACCTTACATTTTATAATATTACTACCATGGATTATGTACATCACACCTTATACTATTGCCACACATACAAGCACAGACTCATATTTATGCCTTTTTACTTTGGTCAAATTTATCCATAACAGCTCCCCCCCAGGCAAGGAATGCACAGCATTTCCATGCCATCACACACAAAGAAGGGCTTTAGATAACGCTTGTTGATCACCTTCTTGCCATATGACTCATGCAGCTCCTGAACTTGTACAGACCCATTGCTACATTCCTTGATGACTTTGTATGGACCGGTTCATAGTGGCAGAAACTTCTTATCCATTTGGTGGTCCAATCGATTATCAAAGAATAGCACAACATCCCCCTCAGCAAAGTGTCTTTCCCATCCCTTGCGAATCTTAGCATCCAAGCGGGGCCTTTTGTCGATTCTTTTGGATCTCTGTTTGGTGTAGTGCAAGGCGTTGGGTTTCACCTAACTTCTTAAGTTGTACCAATCTGGCCTCTACATGTTCATCTTCTGTCATCCTCTGTTCTTGTGCCAAGGCCAAAATCTCTATCTCTAGTGGTAAAACTGCCTCAGTACCATACACTAACTCAAAAGGAATGTGACCTGTAGATGTTTTATGAGTGATGTTGTAAGCCCACATGGCTTTAGTGACCTTCTGATCCCACTGGCTCCTGTTCCTTATGGCCATTTTTCCCATGGATTTACAAAGGAGGCCATTGGTCTACTCTGTTTGACCCATGGATGCTGGATAATAGATGCTAGAAGTGCAATGATCAATACCCATGCGATCCATGAGCAATTCCACTGCTTCATTTAAGAATGGACTCCCATGGTCAGATATTATTTCCATGGGTGTCCCAAACCTTATGCAGATACGTTCAAATATGAAATTTGAAACTGCCTTACCATTTGCAGTGGGGAGGGCAATAGCTTCAGCCCACTTAGTGACATACTGAGTGGTTAGGATACATGAACCGATCCTCCCCTTGCTGGAGAAGAATACCCGCTAGAGTGTGCTCACCAAACCCAGGATTGATATAGAAAGTCTTTGACCAATCAGGATTGCATAGAATGGATTCTAAAGCCCAGAGCACTCTTGATTTCTACAAACCCATGATCATAATCCTCATCCCAAGAGAAATCAACTCCATCTCTTAATAGCATAGTCATGGGTCGCGTCAAAGCAGCATATTGATCAATGAAGCGGCGATAGTATCCTGCTAGATTGACAAATGAGCATACCTGATGTTTGGTTGTTGGCGGGGAGAGCTTGAGGATAGCTTCTACCTTCTCAGGGTCAGGCTTGATGCCCTCAGATGAGACAATATGTCCCGGTAACCTCCCTTGAGTGGCTCCAATGGTGCATTTCTTAGGGTTGAGACTGCCATTCGCATCATTGACCCTTTGGAAGGCCAACCTAATCTTCATGACATGCTCCTTACATGACGAGAATATATACAAATCATCTAAAAACACCTCCAAGAAATCCCCCAAATAAGGAGCAAACATCATCTGCATAAATGTTTGAAAGGTAGCAAGAGCATTGGTGAGGCCAAATGGCATTACTTTGAATGCAAATGTCCCCCAAGGTGTGGCAAATATGGTTTTAAGCACATCTTCTTCGGCAATTCTGATTTGATAAAACCTAGAGTAACCATCACAGAAAGTATACATCTCATGACCACCTACCTTCTCAAGAATGAGGTCTTGAAAGGGTAGAGGATGATGGTCCCTCTTGGTGGCTGCATTGAGTTTCTTATAGTCAATGCAGACCCGCCACTTGTTTTTCTTTGGGATGACTAATACTGGTGAAACCCATTCAGTATTGTGAATCGAAACAATAAACCCAGCTTCTACAAGCTTTTGCAACTCTGAGCACAAAGCATTGATCTGTAGGGGCCCTAATCTCTGAAACTTCTGAGCCACTGGTTTAGCGTCAGGCTTTAGCTCTATCTTGTGTTCTATGGCAGTCACATGGCGAAGGTGGTGGTAGCTAGTTGTAAAGAGGTCAGGGAAACCTTTGAACATTTCTAGAAACTCATCTTTCTCACTTGGAGTGAGGTCTAGGGAAAGCATAGATTCAAGCTGTTGAGGACTAGTTGTTACCTTTTCTATAGGTAGCGGGGTTGGAGACACCCCCATCATGTAAACTTCCTCATCTGAGAACTCCTCCCCCCCGTCTGATCCTTCCATTGATTCAGACACCGAGGATGAGAGAGTATCAATGTCTTGCTCCTCTTCTTCTTCTGGTTTCGTGGCACCTGGTTGCACCGGGATCTTCTCCTTAGAAGCACCAAAAGACATGGGTCCTGTCTTCCAATAGCTGACTACATCACTCTCTCAACCATGGTCTCCCGAGTATGGCTAGGTAACTCCTTCCTATATCTTTGATGTCCACTACATAGAAATTGATGGTGGTGGTCAACCCATTGATAGTGATGGGCAAATCCTCAATGACTCCCAGGGTGGCGAGTCACCGACCATTTGCTACCTTGATTCGAGTGGAGGAATGCCTTGTGCATTTCAAATTCAATTTCTTCATGATTCGGGGCACCATGATATTACATGCAGCTCCCCCATCAACACACACATTTTTGACACAACAATTATCTATGATGACATCTACTGTATGTGGGTGCCAATCGATTTCTTCAGAGATAGAAGAGACCTCTCGTACCTTTCCCTTTTTCTTGCTCCTCCTTGTTGAGAGCCCTTACTGCACCTCATGTCTCACCTTAGGGCTTAATGCTATTAGTTGAGGGAGCGTGATGCTCAAAGACCGATGAGTAAGGTCCTGAATGACCAAATAGTCCTCTTGCCCTAAGCCGATGGGAAAATCCGAGGGCGACCACTTACTCCTGCGGGATCTTTTAGTCTTCTCTATTGGTGGGTCTGCCATCTCAGCATCTGAGGGCTTTGAGAAGGACACCTTCTTCCTGGGGCCGCCCGGGGTCCACGGTTTAGAGAGGGGTCTGATGTGGTATGACTTCTTTTCCTGAGGTCAAGGATCTCTACATCAGAATCCTCATAGCCTAGTTCACTTAGAAGATTCATCCTTGGAATATTGGGACATTCCATGCGATAATGACTCCTTCTGGTGGCACTCATAGCACACAACATTGGCACGTTCTCTTGGAGGGCGATTGGATTGCTTTCTGATGCCCACCATCTCAAGCCGAAGATCATTCAGGGCCTTGGCTAGGTCATTGACTCTGGGTTCTTTTGCAAGAGGGGCCTCTTTAGCTAGAGGGGCCGAGGGAGTAGAAAGGAGGGGGGCTTGTGGGCGAGGCTGGGAAAATCTTCCAGGCGGAGGGTGAGGATATACACCTTGTTGAGGGTAAGCATCTAAGGGAGGACCATACATTTGAGGTGGAGGCAGTGGATACATCCCTGATGGGGGTGGGAGTATGCCCCTAGGGTGGAACCCCCAGGTTGTTGTTGCTAGAGCAGAGGGGGTTGTGGAGGGACAATCATCTTCTTTGAAGTGGGGTCAGCAGACTGAACTTTATCAAACTTTTGAGCAATCTCATGTGCTAGCACCATAGTTTCTAGATTCTCCCATTTAAGCTTGAGGCGGAATTCGTCACTTGCTCCTGCTACAAGGTAGCCCAACACATGTTGAGTCATTCCAGCTCAAAATTTGGCATTGTCCTCCTGTGTGCCAATTAAACGGTCCAGGAGAACGGCCGCTTGATCCACATATCGACGCGCCATCTCACCTTCTAACTGCTTCAAGTTTTCCACCTATAGGTACACATTCTTCGGCTCCTCTTCTTTACTGAAATACTCAATCATCACTGCTGTCAACCTTGGCCAGCTTTGGCAAACGTCTTCGGTCTGCTTCTCATACCACACTTGAGCCAAACCCTCTAGAAATGTGGGAAGAACCAACAGCCATTTGTCTTCAGTAAGAAAGTTGAGAGAAACACAATGGCGCTTGAAGGCCACAAGATACTCATTTGTATTTTCTTCAACCCATCCACAAAACATGGGAATGTCAGCCATGCTTGAAAAATGGAAAAGAGAGCCGAAATGAGGCTTATCTATTGGCAAACAATGGAAAGAGGTAGCTTGAACTAAAAATCAGGTGAAGATACATCCACAAAGCACACATAGCAGGGTAGGGTGTGACTAGTGTACTGTGAAATACTACACGGGAAGAATCTTCAGCATAGAATAGCACATAGACAATCTTAAAAGGACCAACCCTCATGATATCACATCCATCTTTACAAGCGAGTGTTAGAGACACGGTGCTGCATGAGGTTGTTCATCAAGGCAAACAAGAATGCCATGACAAATGTCAACAGTTGGAGAGCTTGCACATCACCTTTAGCTTCTTCCAATTCTTGTAATCACCATGCTATTTCTTCAAGGGGTGTGCGGTCTGGCATCCTTCTTTTGAGCAATGTCCTTGAGGACCTTTCTGATGATCTTCTAAAGTCGGTAAACTTGTATCAAATATGCCCAACACTTAGTTTCATGATGACCACAACCTTTGCATTCCTTACAAATGATCACCCTCCTTCGTGGCTTGCAACTTTGTTGAGGTGGTGCTTCCACTTACGTCATGCGTGATTGAAGTACAAGCTTCACGTGCCAAGAAATCAGCAACTATATTTTGAGCTCGAGGGATATGCTGAATTTTTACCTCTTCAAATTGTTGGCATAGTTCCAATGCTTGTTGATGTCATGGAACCAAGCCTTTGCTCCACACCTTCCACCTTCCACTAACTTGTTCACACACTAGTTGAGAATCTCCTTGCACCTCAAGTTGCTTGATGTGATGTTCTTGTGCCTTTTGTAGCCCAAAAATGAGTGTCGAGTACTCAGCTTGGTTGCAAGTACTTGCAAGTGCAGACTTGCTATAACAATGCTCCTCACCACCCGATGAAGTGAGCTTCACACCCATGCCAGTAGCCTTGGTCGAAGGTTTGTAAGCTCCATCAAATTGAAGAATCCAAGATGTCATCACACCAAGACTAAAATTCGGACATCACAAGTTTCTCGATAGTCCAAGATAGGTAGAAGGAGAGGGTGGGGAGAATTCAATACTTGAGCCAAACATTCAGCACCAAATAAACTTGCAATCCTTTGTTGATAGTTTATCTTTTGACCAAAAAGAATTACAACTTGAAGCTCAAAATGAGGCACAAAAGGTTGATTAGGTACAAATGGATTCCTTGGTCGAAATATTACCAACTATAGCCGAGGCCTAGAAACCTTTGTAGTGAGATTGAGAATAAACCATTCAAGACGAGCTTATCCACAGGAATTAATAGGCATATGAATAAAAAGAGAGAAGAGGAGAGGAGAAGGAGAAGAGAAAGAGAAAGAGGAGCAGAAGAAGAAGAGAAGAGAGGGGGGCACGGGATCTGTTACAGTTTTGCAGAAACCTAGAAAAATTATCCACGACCAAAAGATGCAGGAGCCCAGAAAACCATCGTGATCTGTCTGCGATGCGTGCGGGTGTACACAGTGGATGCATGCACGTGCTCAGAGGGAGCATAGATGTTATAGTTCTGCAGATGCGACTCGTACGAGTAGAAGATTCATCAGCCAAAATACACGTAGGAACTGTGAGCAGAAAGCAGGCAGAGTGGAAGTGCAGAAGTAGGGAGGTTGCAGCCGTACAAACAGAGAAGGCACACAATTTGCAGGTGAAAAAAGTAGAGAACTGTGCACAGAAGAGGCCGCAAAGCCACACCCAATCGTAGGAGTAATAGATTTTACACCACTAGCCGTGGAGATTTCAATCCCAGCAGCCACACCATTTCTATTAGCCAGAAAAGAAATCAAGACAAGAGGCTAGAGGATAGGTATGGCAATGCTCGAGGGCCATAGAGGAATAGGGAACGTGAGGGGAGGAGCGTTAACATGGGTGGGGAAAAGGGATTAAGAGGGGAGGGAAAGAAGAGGGAGACTATGGCACAAGGGGAGAGGGAGAGGGGAAAGAGGAGTATGTACATTGGTGGAGGAGGAATGTAGAGATGGAGACATCAAGGGAAGAGGGTCATGCTTTATTTGAAAGAAAGGATGAGAGGGAAATATCAAAGTACTATCTAGGTGGCTTTACAAGAATGAGCGTGTTCCATCAAGGAATAGCCCCCTCCTTTTATAGCCAAGAGAGGGGGTCTCTCCCAATAAATGCATCCTCCCACATGCATGGTGTGTGTGGAAGAGTCTCCCATGTGGGCTAGGTGGTTACACACTCTCAATTGTGTGCGATAACGCTTGGCCACATTTTTCCACATATATCAACTCCCATATCCCAAGTCTATGATACTCCCTTGGTCTCTTCCCAATTTTATAATATGTTCAAAATCTAGGAGGACAAGTGGAGGGTTGGCACAAGGAGTCTTGCCACCTCATCCTACTTTCCCCATTATTTAACTTGCACTCTTGGACCTTCTATACCTCCCCCACATGGGCCTATCCTACATGGAGGGAATAACCCAATATAATATCCATCTCCACCTATTTTATATTACTTCTCCCATGGACTTTGGGCCATATCTCACTAAATGCAGCCTAGGTGGAGGGGTGGCACATGGAGGAGCCATGCCACCTTACATTTTATAATATTACTACCATGGATTATGTACATCACACCTTATGGGTCCTCTTATGTGGAAGGGTGGCACATGGTGATGCCCTGCCACCTCAACCCTGGGCCCTATGCACTCCATATTTTATTATACTATTTCCACACATACAAGCACACACTCATATTTATGCCTTTTTACTTTGGTCAAATTTATCCATAACAATACACAGACACACAAACACATATCTTAATGTTTTAGACCATGAGGAACATTTTAATCTTCTAGCTTGAATTGAAATAAATGGGAAAGCGTCAACAGGCTAGAGCAATGACCTCCTCTAGTGATGGTAGAGGAGATAGGCCTACCACCTCCAAAGCTTCCCAGTATGAAGCTGCCAAAGACAACAACTGTGCCAATAGAGATTTAGGTACCCCTGAGACAAGGCCCAATCATGAGACAGACACTACCAGGGAGCAAGATGTAGACATGCAGGAAACATCAAGAGATAAGATAAAAGATCTATCCAACCTACTAGGTTTCACCTTACACTTGGAGGATAAAGACATGCAAAACTTGTAGAAAGGCACAACCGATGAGGGCCTCAAGAAACTATTGGCAAACTTCAGGTCTGCGCCATATAGTTTTTCAATCATCCAGCAGAACACAAACAAGTTACAAAACACGAAAGCAGTTTTGTTTGGAGCCCAAGCTCAAAAATGTCCTCATGGAGCCCCTCCCCAACATAGAGTGTAGCAGATCGAGAAAGGGCAACCCTTGCTGGAGATGCAAAGAGGAACCTATGTGGGAGCTATCCAAGGAGGCAGCCAAAGCTTGTTTAAATCCCTTGCGACCCTAAAACAATCAGCATGGGAGCAACTCTCACTAAGAGCAAGGAGAATCTTTAACAATCTGCCCTCCAACACCTCCACAAAAGGAGATCCTAAAAAAGCTCGAGCAAATACTAGCTCTTTCAAAAACTGAATGAAACCATGAAATGGCTCTCCTCTTGTGCGGTGGTAGGATATATCCACGGTTCCTGACCACTTGCACTGTTCCTCAAAGGATGGGTTAGAAATTTTTAATCTCGTAAAGGTCTGAATGTTACTAGCATTCACTTCCTAAGGAACGGATACATTGTTTTCCTTTTTGAAAATAAGAAATGGTGCCAAGGTAGTTCAGAAGCGTTTGTGGACCATTAGAAGTCAACCTCTATCTGCATAGATGTGGGAACCTTCCTTTAATCCCAATTTACCACTGCCCTCCAAAGCCCCAATCTGGGTAGAATTCCCTGATCTACCGCTCTCCTTCTTCCCACAATTAGAGGCCCTATGCGCCCCGCTAGGTCAGTTCCTGGCCTTGGAAACATAAAGATTTATTAGTCCGAGAGGAGAAACCCCCAAACTTGTGTCTCGATGGATTTAGCAGCAGACCCACCTAATGCCATTTGACTTCTAGATGGTGATGGAGGGGAATTGATTCAAAAAGTGTTTTACAAGAATATTCCCAACTCTTACTTCCTGTATGGCTTGGGCAAACACCATCAAACACTATCCATCCAAGAACAACTGTAGAAAAGAAAGCACAGAGACACCTTGTCCTCCCCCCCAGAATGTGCAAGTAGAAGAAGAAGGCCCTCCAATGGAACTCAAAACCAAGAATCACAGAAAGGAGAAAGTCTAGTGGAGGGAAGTTAGAAAAGAAAACCAAGTAGATGCAAGAGCGACCACTGAGGAAGAAGAGTTTGTAGAAAACACTCAAGATTTTGAAGCTCAACTAGAATGAGCCAAACATGAAGCCCTGGAGAGACATGATCCTCCGTTCACCATAGTGAAACAAAGAAAATCTATGTAGGCTGAAAAATGAAGTCTGCAATCGGCTCCACCAAGTGAGAAGCCCAAAGACCCAAGCTCTATAGAGAGAGAAAAGAGAAGGATGTCAAGACGTTTTACTCTTGTGCCGCAGGTTATTCAAGAAGAAAAGAAACAAAAGCAATACCAATGATGCAAAAACAAGAAATTTATCTTTCCTAAGTTTAAAGGTACAAGGATTGTCAAACGACCTTAGACCAATAATACCCAAAAGGTGGATTCGTGATAGTGGGCTCATCAACCCTGACTTCCTAGCACTCCAAGAAGTCAAAATCGGGGGACCTAAGCTAAGATGGCAAATTGAGCTAGGTTGAAGACAAAAGAGTGTGGTTGTGCAAGGATCACAAAGAGGGTAGAGGGGGGCCAGTTTTGGGCAGTGCCAAGCACCTGTCTCAGGCTATAGGAGGGGTCTTAACCACCTTTGGCCAAAATGGAATAGCGATTGACTCCATGTACCCGAATCTAGCGTGCCAGTTCTTCTCAGTCTATGCCCCTAATGCTGCTAGAGATAGAGTACTCATGTGGGATTGCAAAATTTTGCAAGACAACACTATCCTCTTGGGGGATTTCAACATCGTCAAAAGTAGAAGAGATAGATGGAATGGCTAGGCAATATGCTAAGAGGGAACAAATTGACAGCTTGGAACAACCTAAAGGATCAAGCCTTAACACCTCAAAAGATACTACTTTCACTTGGACTAACAACTAGCTAGGACAGAACCATAGAAAAGCTTGACTAGATAGAGCTTACTTCTCTATAAGAATCTTGGATGATGCTCTTTACCATAAGGCTAGCACTCTGTTGTCCCTCCCTTTCTCAGTTCAGAAACCGGTTGTAATTTCCCTAGAAAAGGGTGAAGGGAGGAAATTCTGATCTTGGTTCAAAGCGAACCCATTCTTCTTTTGGCTATCGCATGTACAAAGTAAAATTGGAAGAATTTGGCAAAAGGCATTCGGTGGAATAGCCAGTACAATAGACAAATGGGTGAGAGCCAGAGCACGCACAGGTTGCTTCTTGAAGGCAATTAAGTGAATATCAGACAAATACAAGCTCAAGAGGTGGCGGCAAGCACTAGAAGGATAGGTAAAGAGGCTTGAGGATGATGATTCACCTCAGGGACAAATACAACTAAGGAATGCAAGTAACAACTTCAAAGTTGAGGCAGAAATCAAAGTAAGACAGGCCATAATCTACACAAGAGAGTGGTGAGCAGGAAAAAGTGATAGAGCCAATGATGAAATGTTCGAAAGTCTTCAAAAGAAACATGCTAAGGAATCTCTAGATGCTTTATAGAAAGACAGGAGGCTTGTGCAAGATCCAAACGAGATCATGGATCTAGTCTTGACCCACTTCTTGGAGAGGTTGAGATTCTATCAACTAAAAAGCTTAGAGGCAACGAACACTATCGATAGACTAGAATCAAGTAGCTCTCCCCCTTTGATTGCCAGTTACCTAGATAGAGACCTTACTCTTGAAGAATTAAAAGGAGCAACTGATGTTATCACAAAAGGGAAGACGACACCTGGGGAGGATGGACTCCCAAAGGAATTTTACCAACTTTTCTGGGATATGATGGGACCTCGCTTAAGGGAGCTCTGGCAAGATTCAAAAGAAAAAGGATTCTTGGATCCAAGAAGATCAAACTAATACCAAAAGGAGGCCCCGAAGAAGAGATAAAAAACTAGAGGCCACTGACTATGCTGAACACCAACTATAAGATTTTTGCCAAAGCATTGGCCATCAAATTAAGGATCAAGATGAAAAAGTGGATAAGAGAAGAGCATAAAGGCTTTATTCAAGGGCAACACATTTTGGAGGAAATTCTCATACTTTGGGAAGGTCTTGAGCTAGCGAAGGAAACACAGCAAGATATATTCTTCCTCAAAGGTGACTTTGACAATGCCTACGATAGGATGGAATGGGGCTTTATCCTATCCTCTCTCCAGGACATGGGAGTAGGCCCCGTATTCATAGCTCACGTGGGCATCCTTCTACCCAGGCTAGAGGAAAGATAGAGATTAATGGTAAGGCTTCTTCATCCTTTGCCCTAAAAAGATCCATTAGACAAGGTTGCCCTCTACAAGACAAAAGTTTGTACTAAATCACTACATCTATCCCTCGATCCTGTATTTTATCGCCTACTGGGCTCCAACCAAAAAGAGTCTGAGAAAAATTAACTGCCTTTTTCGGTCTTTCTTGTGGGGGGGGGACACTGACCATCACAAAATGGCCAAAGTAAAATGGCAAGTCTACACGATGTTCAAAGATTCAAGAGGGTTGGGGATTGTGGATATTGAGAAGTCAGTGGCAAGATTCATGAATTAGTGGATAAGTAAGGCCTTTCAAGATCCAATTTTTTGCAACCTTAAAAAATTCAGACTCAAAACATGCAGACACTAGAAACAAATTCCTTTTAAGGTGGGATTGTTGGGTAAAGAAACTTGTATGATTAAAGGGTCAAAACTCTAGAAGGGAATGTGGCAAGCATGGGAGTCAATGCGCTCATATATCACATGGAAGGGTTTCTCAAGAAAGACGGGTACCTTCTGTAGTTATGACTCAATGTGGTTCCCCATAAACTGGCCGAATGCACAAGTAAGTGATGAAGACCTAAAAGGAGAGCTCAGACTTAACAAGAAGGAATTAAGAATCTGGGGGGATCTCTGGAATTGTTGAGAGCAAGGAAATTGGATGGATGATGGAAGTTTAATAGCAAGGCATCCACTCAACATATTTGACTTGAGACCGATACATGAGAGATAGCTACTGTGGTCAAGAGAAAGCATACCATGGATGGGAGGCCATCTCAAGCCATCCCTGAGGGAGTTCAGATGGGTAAGGCAAAATTAGATGACTCCTATCCCTATCTGAGTGGAAGGGCAGGAAGAGATAATAAGGAGGCTCAACTTGAAATGGCAAGAGAGACTCAAGTAGAACTTGGAAGAATAGATTTGAAAAGGTGTGGGGTAAGAACATTAGGATAAGAACATCTCAGAGAAGTAGTCCTACATTCTTTGGCTAATCATGCACAAAGCAGTCTAGATAGCCAGTTGAGCACGAAGGATCAAACATGGGGATGGAATTCAGATGGACGATGGAAGTCTAATAGCAAGGCATCGAATCAACATATTTGACTTGAGACTGATACATGAGAGACAGCTACATGGTCAAGAGAAAATCTATCGTGGATGGGAGGCCATCTCTAGGGAAAAATCAAATGACTCCTATCCCTATCTAGGTGGAAAGGCAGGAAGGGATAATAAGGACACTCAACTTGAAATGGCAAGAGAGAGTTAAGTAGAACCTGGAAGAATAGATTCAAAAAGGTGTGGGATAAGAACATCTTAGAGAAGCAGTAATACATTCTTTGGCTAATCATGCACAAAGGAGTCTGGAAATCCAATCGAGCATGAAGGATCAGACATGGGAATGGAATTTGCAAGAGATGTAGGTGTGCACAAGAGGACATCCCACACCTCTTTCTTAACTGTAAACTCTCT
This sequence comes from Dipteris shenzhenensis, assembly GCF_047967505.1. Classification (NCBI taxonomy): domain Eukaryota; kingdom Viridiplantae; phylum Streptophyta; class Polypodiopsida; order Gleicheniales; family Dipteridaceae; genus Dipteris; species Dipteris shenzhenensis. Next base: position 11,525,638 of record NC_141597.1, read on the forward strand.
AGAACTATGTGGTCTCAGTGTAGCTACATCATGCTAGACTACCGTTCAATTATGCTTACTTACTACTATAGGGCGACATGCCTAGCAGAGTGCCCTCCAACTAGAATGCTATTCCTGCTTCTACACTATAGTCAATTTGGTTTACTCAATGTGCAAAATTTTTTAACAAAAACATTTTTGTTGCGACTGATTTCTTTCTAAATCTATGTATGCAACCAAGAACGAAGTGATATTCTGCAAAAAAATATCCAAGCCCAAACACAGCTTCAAATGTTTGTCCAAAAAGAGGAAAACTTGGCAAAAGAAGAGAACAAATTGCTGGCGCAACTATGTGATCTTGCGGAGAGAGAGGAGAATGAAAGAGAGCAGACTCTATGCCAAGAATGACTCCTCAAGGAATCCAACCTCTCGCCCCCATTCAAGATGCTGCCCCTCCCCTTTCTTTCATGTCACTGCCTCCTTACTAGTTACTCCTTCTTGTTCTCGTAACGAGAGCACTGCGACGCAAAGTGTGCTACCCACATAAGCTCAGAAAATTGCCATCCCCACTGGACCACAAAGAGCCTCACCAAGCCCACCCCCTTTCAAGAGACCAATCTCATGTGCTAATCCGAAGAGAACACTTCTGCTAAAGTACGCAAAGAGAGCTTGTCAAGGGAACAATTCATCTAGTCCCTATAGCGACCACGTAAAGAACTCTTGGGGAAAGCACAGAAGCACAGACGCCCATGCCCATACATGCATATCCCATGCACAGTTGTTATCAAAGTTGTCTCCCACATTGTCCCAAAGGAAGAAATGAACTAAATTACCTGTCAATTTTCCTAGCTTTGCACGACCACCTTTTGATAGATGCTTCTGCTCATAGCATTGTCTCTCCTTGTTAAGGGGTAGAGACATTTTGATGTAAAAACGTTTGTCTATATTTTGCACTTTGATAATATGAACCTGCATTTTATCCAAAAAAAAGAAATAAATCCCCTCTATAATATTGTGGAAACGATCTTTAATATCTTGTTTTTCAATAAATGATGGACACATCTTTCTTTCTTTTTTGGGTGAAATGCATGTATCTTTATATTATGAGAAGCAATCCCCAAAGAGGGGATATGCACATGCTCTGTGTGTGTGTGTGTGTGTGTGTGTGTGTGTGTGTGTGTCACACGCATGCACGTTTGTATGTGCATACACGTGCACTCACTATTTCAATGAATGATAATGTTTCCATACTAAAAAGGGTTAGGTTCTTATAACATTGACATACATCATTTATGCATAGAGACACATGCATGCATAGGTTGGATGAAACAAACCACTGGTAGTTGATACCTAATACGTGATACTAGCTACATGATATATTAGTTCATGAATTGTCAAGACACACATAATATTTATAATTTTCCTTACAAATAAAGGTCAGTCAACAACCCAATGGGGTAGGCAGGCTTAGCTAAAAGAGTTTAAGAGGGTCAATACTTCCACTTTGCTGACTACTTTAATAGGTCAACACTCAAAAGTTTCATGAGGTGGAATAAGGATATCTTATCTGGCCATACAAATACTTGGTCCTCATGCACCTGCTCAACCCAAAAAAACTTACATACAGAAGATAAATCTACTACTTGTGTATTCATAATAAACCCAACTGAATAGAGCTTCAATCTACAATTATGTGTCTTTAATGAGCTTAAAGCCATAAAATCAGCTACTTGAAGATGCATCATAGATTAGCGAACAATATTCAAAAGATGTTAACAAATAGTGCACTATCTTAGAGTGAGTACTCTAAAGGCAAGTCTAGATGTCAACTAAAATTATTGTACATTTTTGCAACACATGCATATATGCATCATAGATTGGGGAACAATATTCAAAAGATGTTAACAAATAGTGCACTATCTTAGAGTGAGTGCCCTAAAAGCAAGTCTATATGTCAACTATAATTATTGTACATTTTTGCAACACCTGCATACATGCCTAGGCTACCCTTGCATTTTGTTCCATTAATATATGCTCTCTGCAACTTGTATATAATTTTTTGGGCAAATATAGTCATCTTTGCACCATTCTGCACCTTCTGTTATTTGAAGGGCCACTTGAGTTCCTTTGGAAGTTCCAAGAAATGTCTTCATCATTGTTCATATTCAGCTCTGGCAACCTCAAGTTAATCAAGGGGTAGGTTATTGTCACCTAGGTCCATTGTTAGGATTGTTGTCAGTTGATGTAATTACATAAATGCTAGGATACACAAGGATATACTATTGTGATATATTTCTCAAATTGCCCTCCACTTATGGACTTCCATGTTTTGTTGCCATGTATCAATTGAGAAGTATAGTAGGCTTTTGATACAGTTAAGCAACATTGACTTTTGTTGCTCTAGTTTCTCCAAATGTTTTCCAACTTTGCTTTGCCTCTTGTTGTAGACGCAGTTAAATCCATGACTAACATGATCTTGTTTTGTTTGGGATGAATTTGTTGGAGGTGGTGGCCTCACCCCTCGTTAGCATTGGAGCTTGGTTCATTTGAGGGGGACCATGCCTATTTGACACATGGAATTAGATGGGAGTAATCCCATAATCATATGTGTGTATTGGGGGGCATTGGATATAAAGGCCTCATTTGCCCATTCTCTCTTATCCCTCTTGCGATCCTTTGGGAGTAGGGAGGGGAGTTGCATGGGTAGGGGAAGGGGCTTGGTACCCCCATACCGGGTGCAGACATGGCATGCCTACATGGTATTAGAGCAAGCTCGGCCTGCAGACTTGACTATTCATTTTGGCATGGCCCTCATGTGGATGACACATGGTAGTCTCCGATTGTTTGGCAACGGAGTTGGCGCAATCCATGGCAGTGGCGTTTAAGTGCTCTTGTACCTTGATTTTGGTGGTGGCTCCTATCTCCTTGATGCATGTGTTTCCTCCCATGGGCTTTGGCAGCTTGCTACCTATGGTGGTAGATGGTTTGTGTTTGGTCAACATGGACTTTGGGTGGCTATGCCCTATGTGCGTTGTCTCGCATGGCCTTATTTGGTTGGCCCAGCCTTGATTTGGTTGTGGGCTACCTTTGTTTGATCAATTGTACTTCGGGTTTTGTGCACAGCGGGTTGTTGGAGGTGGTGGCCTCACTCATCATTACATTTGGAGCTTGGTTCATTTGAGGGGGGCTGCAACTATTTGACACGTGGAATCTGATGGGAGCAACCCCATAATTATATGTGTGCTTTGGGGGGCCTTGGATATAAAGGCCTCATTTTCCTACTCTCTCTCATCCCTCTCGGGATCTTTTGGGAGGAGAGAGGGGCATTGGGGTGGGGCTTGGGACCCCTGTACCTGGTGCACATGTGGCATGCTTACAAAATTGACCTAGAATTTTTGCATACATATCTATCCTTTATTGCTAGCTTTAAAAGGGAAAGCATATCGCAGCTCATGTGGAAGGTATGTTCCAGGGGATTTCAATTCCATTTCACCAGGTTTCACCAAAATAGTAGGACATGTTACAAAAGTCTTGCAGCTTATATGATCAGTACAGAAATAGAGGTTGATCTACTCCTTTAGCTTAATGTTGGTTACAAGATGCAGGTACATTAAACCCTCCTCTAATCATGCTCAAAAGAAGAATGCAAATTTGAGTAAAATGAATGAAATAGGTCACTTCTATAGCTAAAATATTTGTTGGGCTAGAGCTCAAGGTAGCAAACGATGAGAAGCTCTCTCACAAAGATGAAGTGGTAGCTCACGAATGGAAACTGCACAAGTTTGTGGGTGAGATATCCACTGACAAGTAGAAGTTCAAGTGGATGTGGTGAGAGAGGTGGTGAGAGCTCCAAAGTGCAAATTCTTGTGGTGAAGCTCTGATACCATGATATGAAAGTGACATGAATCCTGTAGAGCACACATAGTAATAGAGGGAAAAATGGAGGAAACCATCTTGTTCTTCTAAATGAGCATCTCACAAAATACAACATAGACTAAGTGTGCCTAGTATATACGTAGGCAATAGGACAATAACACAACTACATCTAGAATGCACGATAAGATAAGTTGTGTGTCTTGCTTATTGGTCACCGGTGTGCTCCACCTATCAGTGATGAGCAAGTGGATAGAGACGTGTGTCTCCATACTTCTCAACAAAAGAAAGGCTATTGCTTCCCTTAGAAATAAATCAAGCCACACCCACATGCAAGAACAATTTGAAGCATATCCACAGGTTGCAAGCACAACCATTTGCATTGCATCTCGATTACAATGGTTTTTTAGAGGAGATTTCTTTGTCAGAGGATGACTACATCCATGCTTTGCATATAAGCCTCGCATAGCCTACGTTGCTCTTCAAAAGACACCCAAATTATATGTGTACAAAAAACTTCAACTTAGAGCTGCGAAGACTTTGGGAAGCAAACATAAATGTGCAATCCATTTTGAACCCCTACCGAGTAGCTCCTTACATCATACATGACAAAATTTGACAAAGACATGAGTGAAGCTATGAATAATCTCTCGTGTGCAATGTTTATACTTTTTTTCTTCTTCTTCTTCTTTTTCTAAAAAAAGGAGTCTTCTATGAATGCTTGAAAAATACCATATAGCTCAAATTCCAAGAGGAGCTAAGGATGGTAAAATACAATGAGAAAAATTGGCTATCAAAAAACTATTTCCAAAGAACCCAGCTCACTGCCTAGGGAATCTCTGGAGTAGGGTCTAACAACCAAGTTGTTGTTCAATATATCTAGAGAATATAGCCTGCGAAAAGGGTGTGAAAGACTCTTGCAGGCCAAGTAGAATCACACCCATATTGTGTCAAGCATGTGTATGACGTGCTCGTCAAAATACTTGCATCCCATCCCTTTTTTGCAAATGTCCTTGAAACTCTCATTTTGTTGTTCCAAAACACATCGTTAGTAATGATTTGCTTTTTGTACGTTCTATTGATGCCCATAGACTCCTCACATTGTGATGGGAGATGGATTTCTTCTAGTCTATAGCTAATCACTAGAGCCATATTGGTCCTTTTGATAGACAACATCTTTGATGTTGTAGGCCAAGCTATTTCTCGTTTGTTTTGGGGGACACCATATTAGCTAATGTAACCCTCTTTGTAGCTACTTATCTAAGTTGTGACCTCTTTCATCTGTGCAGGGACTTATCAAGTTAGAGCAGACACTCAATTGAGCATGCATCTCCTAAGGTGTTGTTGGATTTGTCCCTCTACGAATTTTTGGGTGTAGCTAGAGATTTTGGAGACTCGAGACTTGTAGTCATTAGTATGGTCTGATGTTGCTGGATCAAAAGTTCCCACCAATTGTGAGACCACAACTCGTATTCTTTGCTTCGATGGCCACGTTCAAATGCATGCATCTACCACTACTACTTGCTGCTTCTCTATAAGGGCCTTTTTGCTTCACATTGTTTCTCCCTCTACAAAAATTGCAAACATGTCTTCTGTTGCCATTTTGATACTATGACCTTTCATTCCTCATCCCTCAATTTGCTCCTATCTCATAGCGTCTATCTGGTTCTCTTGCAAAAGCGATGCATGGGATGCAACTTTTTAGGCACTATACTCAAGATTTGCCACAGTGGGAGGCATGAAAATTTGCAAGCCCATGTGGGAGATGTAAAATTTCAACCATCATGTTTTCAGCCTCCTCTAGTGATACATGTTAGCAAATTGGATATACCAGCTTTCCCTAAAGCAAGTACAATGTAGTCTAAAATGCTTAAAAATAACAAATAGGCCAAATGACATGCTAGCATGTTTGATGAAGTGGATTATGAAATGCAATGAACTTTGACATGCTTATGGGCCTTATAACAAGGAAATGCTTTGAAAAAGAAGCAATGAAAAATGATAAATAGTGTTTGACTTATTTACAGATCTCACACACGTTTGAATTGAATATTCTTTAATTCATCCATTCTAGGGGGAAAGACACCATGATGGCCAAAGTTGAATGTTTTAAGACCACCATGTGCTAGTCCCACTTCAATCCTTTATAGTTTTCAACCAATCAAGAAATAGTTATGAAGCATGCCCTCAAATAGGTGTGTGTCATTTTAGCACAAAATTGGAAGCCCTTTAAAACGATACCAAATGTTCTCAATTGGGGGAAGCTCAAGTAGTGCACTTTTGAATGATTACATGGTTGCATTTATGTGTAGAACAAATTTTTGATGTTTTTGAATAAATTGTTGTATCCTATACTATTTAGGATGCATGCTTCACATGCAATGTAGCACTTGAAATTATTTAACAATCTCATTCAAAATATTTGAATTTCATACTTTTAAAATATCATATTTAAGTTTGGAATGTGTAGTATTTCTTGGAGACCAAGTTGTCAAATTCTATTGGGCAACGCATAAGTTATGGGTTAGGCAAACTACCCATATGCAATATATTCCTTGAACTTCACAAAAAATCTATACCCAGTCATGCGTTGTCCTCTTTCCTATGTTGTATCTCTCTGTCCCTCCTCTCTTCTCCATCTTTTTTTTGCATTACCTTCCCCCTTGTCCTCTTTTCGTACCACTTTGTATTGGAGCTTCGACTTTGTATTGGTGCGGCTACTTTAAGTGGTGTGGCTGGATCTCTTAAGCTAGTTGTGTTTTGACTAGTGGTTTTTTGGCTAATGCATCTGCTTCTACTGCTGCACTTGGTTCACCTCATGCTAGTTGTCTTTTTGACTAGTTTTGTTTTGAATGGTGGTGATGGTGTGATGAAGATTGCTTTGGATGTTCACTATGTAGGTTTATATGGATGGGATGATAAGTTTGGGATACTTGATGAGTTGAGTCATGTGTCTTCTATTGTGGCCCAAGCTTTGGGGATGCATTATTGTAGTTCTCTTGTTGTTCTTCATGGTGTTGTTTGCATGGGGATTTATGACTATGTAAACGTTCAATGTCAGATGGGTAGGATTTAGTTTCGCTAACCCTAGCCATTGACAGTGGTGGAAGGGACCTCCTCAAGCTCTTTCCAATCTTTTGTTATGACTTAAAGGATTGAGAAACAATTAATCACAACCAAACTCGTTGAGAAGTCATCTCATTGTACGTTCCCCTTGTAACGCACCTCATAGAAGCTTCTTTCATGGAATATATTTATGGTTTTTAGTAGAAACTCCCAGGGGCCATGAATATTATCCTAGCTCTATGAACTTTACAATCAAATAATATATTGTGCTCTTCATCGACCCTCCATACTAGATAAAATCCTTCTTGTACTTTTTTAATCTACTCTAGAGTCGCTTCCTGCTTCCTTAGGTTGTTCATAAAGCACCCATCAAGCCCCATGAATTTAGGAAGTGTCAGCTGGCCATTACTAACTCCAACTTCTCTCCCTCACTTGCATGCACCTTCTATTGCTACCTCCCCTCTTCCCAAAAGACGATACCGCGTAGTGCTTTTTAGGGCGCCATGCGCCGCACCCAGGAACATCAAATTTTCTAGGTTTTTCAATCAGGGCCGTTGAGGTACCGTGTGGTACCTCTGCGATAGGTAATAAAAGGGTTGGGTCCCGCATACTTTGCAAATGAACCGTCTTGTGCTGTCACTTTTGGAGAGGCTATAGTTTCCATTATTATCTTCTTATGGTGACTTTTTTCTTTGGTTGCTCTTTTGGTGTCATCAGTCAGGCCAGGTGATGGCCTGCCTCGATCGTGGTCAGAATCACGTAGCCCTAGCTAATTGTAGGATGTGAGTGAGTGAGTGAGTGAGTGAGTGAGAGAGAGAGAGAGAGAGAGAGAGAGAGAGAGAGAGAGAGAGAGAGAGATTCATGTTTGTGTGTTAGTCAAGCCAGGAGATGACCCACTTCAGCTGGTCAGAATTGCCTCACCTCGATTGATGTGTGTGCTTATATAATAAAGATCAAAGATGGGTGATGTCTTACATCTGCCAATTAGTTTCCCTTGCTTTGATCTTCTTATATATCATATTTATTTATGTATTATTTATATATATAGGTGTCAATAGAGATGGGTTTTATCCGGATGATGGCTTGCTTTTGCTATTTGGTTCATCTCGATAACAACCCTTCCTAACCAGATGTATGATTGGCAAATAACGACCATCAAGCTACACGACTTGTAGGAAAATGGTCTTTAGCATTTCATGTAGCTCCCTATACCCCAAAGACTTGATCCTCACACTGACATTATATCCATTGATTCAACCCACTATCTCCCATAGGCCTTTCCTCCTCTTTGTGAACTGCAAGAAAAGGCACATCAATGCCTCTATCTCCATAGTTAACACCCTCAAATGCAACAACACCTACAACCAAGCTCCTCTATATATATTCAACCCACACTCTCCCATAGGACTTATCTCCTCTTCGTCAATCACAAGAAAAGGCACATCAATGCCTCCATCTCCATAGTTAACACACTCAAATGAAACAATACTAGTAGAACTGCTATAACTCTCTTACAAAGACAAGCCTCTCCCACCACAATCAACATTTGCACTACATGACTCATAAGAAAAATAAACACATAGGCAAACCCAAGGACAAAGAAATCCCATCCATCCTTCCTTCACAAAACAAACAACAACAGAATACGTTGAACACCAAAACCTTATACAAATTAGAAGAAAAAATGCACCTAACAATACCATGTCCATTGCAAAACTATGGTAGCATCTCGACACAAAGTGCATCAGTGCCAGTCCAACAACAAAGCCCACAAAAGAATCCACCCCCCAAGAATCAACCAAAACACTTATCATCAACATGTAGAACACCCTACCCAAAGCCCACAGTGAGCTACCAATGCTACAAACCTACAGAAACAAAAAACAAATATCAAGCAAGAACACACAAAAATATCCCAAACCCATGTGCACAATTGTCCACAACACAAAAATCCAATGATTCAAAACTAAAATCCACACAAAACACATGCACCCAACCCGTAGATGGGGGGCACATAGCACCAGCAAACCTCTAACATGTGCTAGCATTCCCTGAGCCACCACACCAACCAACCACAATGCACCACGGTCCACCTACACACCACTTGCACTTCATGCATCTGACCGGTTGCTACAATGTTCAACTACTGCCAACATCCCATTGCTCACAAACCAATAGTGCCATACATGTGTCCATTACCCCCCCTTAAGAGCCATCCCTCTTCTCGAAAATCCATAATGCCATGACATGTGTCCATGCACTCCCCTTAGTGGTCCAGTTATTAGTGGCGATTGTTGCTTGCTGGTCGAAGACAATTTCTTAGCTCTAGTGATCTTGGTCACTTATTTTTGAAGATTTTATTGAGGATCACATTGTGGAGGGTTTTCAATAAGTGGTTATGCATAATAAGTTGGTCTTGGTATACTAAGGATCTGTGGGATCTTATTTGGGATATTATTTGGATCTTAGTGTTTCCCTTTTGTGTTTCATCATGATGAAGATTCCAGTGTTTTGAGGGACCAAGGGGAAGACACCGAAGTCTAATCTTTGGGATTTTGTTCGAGGATGCCGGCTTTCTAGATGGTCCATGAACGATCTGGCGGAGATTTTTCCTTATTTTCTTGAAGGTGTAGCCTTGAGTTGGCATGAGGCCTTGCCGGACTCTACCAAGGAGGACTGGGACCAAGTGGTGGCTACAATGAAGTAAAGATTTGGGGCAGTGGAGTCGCCAAATGCTTTCATGTTGCAGTTGGGACCGGTTCTATCAAGGAGAGGGTGAGATGTTGGCAATCCGATATGAAACTTTATGGATAAAGTATGAAAGGGCAGCTTTGCGAGGTGTGACATCTGCATCATCGGCCCCTCAAAGTCTTGTAGGGATGGATCACTTAAAGATGAGCAAATTTGTTATGGCTTTGGAGCCTCATCTTTGCTCAAAAGTAATGAGTAAAGATCCAACAACATACGTGGAGGCACTTCACATTGCGACCAAGAAAGAAGCTTCTCTAAAGATCGAATCCTCTTTTGTGTCTTCAACACCTTCAACTTCCAAGGTGGAGGTAATTGGCACTCCTCGGGTACCAATGTCCTCTGAGTTAGATCATATTATCTCCCAATTGATGGCAGAGTTTGCTGATTTGAAATTGCATTTGGTTAATGCACAACAACCTAGAGCACCAAAGAGTGAAGATAGGCCTCGAGATAAGAGTGGGGTCACTTGCTATATGAATGTAATGAAAAAGGTCACTATCTCCCCGAGTGTCCTAGATTGAGAAAGAAAGAAGAAAAACAAGTATCCTTGTTAGAAGCTTCTTCATGGGATGAGGAAAGAGAGGTAATGATGGCTAAACGGGGTCGTGGTAAAGCAAAAGAAGAAGAAGAAAGCAAGGAAGAAGTAGATGAGCAACATCAGGAAGAGGAACACCATAGTAAGAAAAAGAAGGCATCTAGAAGGAGAATTTAGCCAGTCAGATTTTCCTTTAGGACAAGGCATTGGAAGCTATGACTTGTTGTCTGACTTTAAAGAAAAGGAAGCTCATATCACCTTTGGTCAATTACTTGTTTTGTCTCCAAAACTACGGAAGGAATGGGTGAAGCTAGCAAGCATAAGAGTGTCAAAGAAGAAAAGTGCCATTCCTATTGTTCAAAACTTAGATATAGATGTTGGTGATGATGTACCTGTGGTTGATGTGATCATTGATGGTCAAGTGATTTCTAATGTGTACATTGATGGAGGTGCATCAATTAATGTCATGAGTGAGAAGACCATGATAGATGCTGATTTAAAATACTCTAGTACTACCTCTCCTTATCACATCAAATTGGCTGACAACACTAGGGTTAAGACCTTGGGAGTTATGAAGAATCTAGAAGTGAATGTATGTGGAATTTTTGTGCCGAATACTTTTCAGGTGATCCCTACCAAGCCAGATGCATGTGCCTATCCATTAATTTTGGGAAGGCCTTGGCTACGCAAGGTGAAGGTTATTCAAAAGTGAGATACTGGAGAATTGATTTTGCAAGGAAATGATAAGGAGGTGCGCTACAACATCAGAAGTCGCAAAAAGGAAGTTGTCAAGGAGGAGTCTTCAACATCAGAGAGTTTGAGCTTTGACTTAAATGATGAAGAAGAAGAGACAGGGTGTAGCTCTGAGGAGTCCAGCTCAGAGGGTGAGGTGGAAGGAGTGGCCTTTGGTCTTTGTCTTGGTGCTAATTGAGATGAGTCAGGAGGGAACAAGGTGGTGGTACAAGAAGAGAGCAAGAAGATCCTATAGAGACACTTCATGTGGAGGATGTGGAGCACACTAAACGACGCCAATGCAATGAAGAGCTTCTTGGTGATTCTCTATCAAGTAGTGAGAAGCTCTAGTACTTGGATATGTTAGATGATTTTCCATGTCTCTTTGCAACTAGCTATTCATAGGTTCAACTAGTCTCTCTTGTGGAGCACAAGATTGAGTTGAAGCCAGAAAGCAAGCCAGTTGTGCAACGCTTAAGGCAATTGGGGGTGATCCAAGCTAAGGCACTAAAGAAAGAGGTAACACAACTAATTGAGGTAGGATTCATCTTTCCTATTGATGATTCAGAATGGATATCTCTTGTAGTTGTCACACCACAGAAAGGAAATAAGTGGCGGGTTTGTATGGACTTTTGTCCTTTGAATGCATGCACTAAGAGGGATCATTTTCCTTTGCCATTCCAAGATGAAATACTAGACCAAGTAGCAGGGCATGAGATGTATTCTGCATGTGATGGGTATTCTGGGTACTTTCAAATTGGTATTCAGGAGGAAGATCAAAAGAAAATATCATTTGTCACACCTTGGGGAGTTTTTGCTTACAGAGTGATGCCTTTTGGGTTGACCAATGCACCAAAGCCTACTCTACATTTCAAAGGTTCATGATTCAAGTGCTCGAGCCTTACTTGGGAAAGTTCATAAGGGTGTTTTTGGATGATTTTTGCATTTATTCTCGGCGCATAGATCACATGGAGAAGTTAAAGATGGCCTTAGCTAGGATTGATGAAGCAAAAGGGTGTATAAATCTTAGCAAGTGTCATTTGGCTCAAACAAAAGTAGCCTTATTGGGGCATATTGTGTTTGAAGAAGGCTTGCAAATGGATCCTGACAAGGTTCAAGCAATCATGGCATTGCCAAGTCCTGAGAGTATCACTGGTGTTCGCAGAATTCTAGGAAAGAGCAAGTATTATCAACGCTTTTGTGATGTTTTCATAGAGATAGTGCATCCCATGAACTTGTTGACAAGAAAAGGAGTTTCTTTCCAATGGGGTGTGGAGCAACAAGAGTCTTTTTAGCAACTTAAGGAGGCCGGCAACTTACAGAGGTGGAAACAAAGTATGAAGAAATGGAGTAGCAAGCACTCTCTTTGGTGTTTTTAGTCAGAAAGTTTCACTTCTATAACTAAAGCAGAGATTGGTAAGGAAGGCTTGTCCCTATACTATTGTTGATGACATTCTTTACAAATTGGGAAAAGACAAGGTTCTCTGTCGGGTGGTCCATCCCATGGAGACTAGGAGAATCGTAGAAATGTGTCATGAATGCTCTGGTCATTTTACTTCAACAAGCACAACTAGGAGAATTCTTAATGCAGGTTACTTTTGGCCACACCTCCATAATGATGTATATGAATGGTGTCAAAGTTGTAAAGCATGCCAAAAGTTTAGAAGGTGACAGTTGATTCCTGGGCCCTTGAAGCCTATTCTAGCATATGGACCATTTGAGAGGTGGGGGTTGGACTTTATGCCCTTGCTCATCACAGGGCAAGCATTATTTATTGGTGGCCATAGATTATGCGACTCGGTGGGCCAAAGCCAAGGCCACAGTCAATAAGCAAGGCAAGCACAGTTGCAAAATTTCTCTTTGATCAAATTTGTTTGCGCTTGTTGTCTTTGTGCCAACATGGACTTAGGTAGAACAGAATGTGTGTGTAGAGTAGTAGCAAAGCTCCGCTTGTACTTGCATAAGGCTAGAAATAATCCCTCAAAGAAATCCAACTTGCAAGTTCTACATGTGCGTTCTACATACGACTTCATGCAACTCCTACATGCGAGTTGTACATGCGAGTTGTACATGCAAGTTCTACATATGACTTCTACATGCAACTCCTACCTATGACTTCTACATGCAAGTTCTACATACGACTTCTACATGCGAGTTCTACATGTAGAGAGAGAATGTGTTACAACTTCTATATGCAAGTTCTACATGTAGAGAGAGAATGTGTTACACTTTCTACATGTAGAGAGAGAATGTGGTACAACTTCTATATGCAAGTTCTACATGTAGAGAGAGAATGTGTTACAACTTCTATATGCGAGTTCTACATGTAGAAAGAGAATGTGTTACAATTCCTACATGCAGAGAGAGAAGATCGCCAACTTGTATAAATACCCCATAATGGAATGAAGCCCACACTCTTTGGGGCATTGTGTTGAGTTCTACTTTGGTATTCCAAGCAATTGTCTCAAGTGTCCATGCTTCCTTTCAGTCCATGTCCAAAAGCATGCCCTAGCCTTGCAACTCCTCCTCCCCTCTCCTCCAACCTTGCAACCCATCCTCTCCCTCTTCCTCCTCCTCCTCCCTCCTCCTCCTCCTCCTCTCTCCTCCTCCCATCTCCTCCTCCTCCTCTCTCCTCCCTCCTCCTCCTCCTCCTCCTCCTCCTCCTCCTCCTCCTCTCTCTTCTTCCCCCATGCTCTTACACCTTCTTCCTCTCCCACTCCTATGCTCCCCCTAAACCCTTTGTTCCTCAACCCTTAAACTCCATGATCTACGAAGGAGACAAGTTCTCCACCATATACTCTACCCTGAACCTTGGATCCTCCTTCTAACCCTAGAACCTCTTCTAGACCTCGGAACCTCATTATAAACCTTGGAACTCCTTCTAACCCTGGAACCTCCTTCTAACCCTGGAACCTCTTCTAAACCTTAGAACTCCTTCTAACCCTGGAACCTCCTTCTAAACCGTGGAACTCCTCCTAAACCCTGCAACCCCCAATGAAGGTGAAAGCCTTCATTACCTCAATCATGAGGATACATGTTCCTTTTACACATGCATTCACTTTGTTTACTTACCACACTTAAGCCTATGTCTCTCACCGAAACATGACTCGAGGTTCTAAGCTACACATATACTACAACTGACAACCCCGATATATTTGTAGGTGACAAAAAGCCTTGGAACCCTACATACTGAGAATACCATGCTTTTTCTATGAAAGCCATAAGAAAGAGCCAACATTTGGCACCGCTATCGAGGAGACTAGCGTCTCAAGTAACGAGTAAACATACATAGGTATGTGTAAAAAAAAAAACAAACTACTTCGAACTTTCACGAGCATAACACTCAAGGGCAAGGAGAGTAAATTTTTTTTCCATTTCTAGCAAAACATATCTACCCCAAGCATCTACCTTGGGTTACTACCTTAAGAAATTTTCTTTATTTCTCAAATAGGAGCCACTTGATAAACAATAAGGCTAGGTAGTGGACACGAATGCATAGAGCTTGCAATTTTGATCATTTCACTTTTTTGTAGAAGAGCAAGCCGAGCTATCCATAACAAGTTATGGCTCGGGAAGAGTTAGGGTTTAACCCTAAACCTAGATTCATTTCCTATAAAAATCCACTTCACTCCCTCATTCTTCATCTTTCACATTTTGCCTCCATCCTCTTCTTCATTTCGAGCCCTATGCAAGACACTACTCCCTTTTTATCGACCACCACCTTACTCCCATCCTCACATTGTAAGTACCCATCCACCCACTATCCATTGTCCTCAAGAATCCTGTTACATCGAGAAAGACTTGGAGAGCATTCAGGTGACCACCTCTTCCTCCCTTTGGATTTCCA